>NW_018020934.1:38498-59738 GCF_002006095.1 Pseudomyrmex gracilis | reverse complement strand
TCTTATTGTCAAAAGAAGAGTTTAAAGAATCGATATAAATTTTGAGCAAGCTCATTTGAAGTCAGTTAATTGAGTATTTATTCAAAAAAGAGAGCACGCTTGCTTAACAGCACACTAATAGGGACAGTTACCCTACTGCAAAAAATAAGAATACTTATTTTTGTGCGTATAAAAACGGTATAATTTGCTACACTTCTCTTCGGTCATTAGACTGCGAGAAAACGTTTTTATGAAAGTAAACGAATCAGTTAACCGCTTTCTCGACCGGGCGATCATTTGTCTAAAAGAAAGTTTTTGCTGTGCAGCGCAGATTACTTCAATTACATGCAATTCCAAATATTCCTGTAAATATTACAGAGCAGAATCACAAAGCGAGTAATTCCATCGTACACGATAAGATATTTTGAAATGTATTTTCTTATTATTTATATTTTCTCTTGAGTGTCATTCTCTAAACAAAAAGATATTTGTGTTAAACGTATGTAAATATCGCGTAAATACAAAAATAAAGAAGTTTGCGAAACTAATGGTTAAACTTTAGAAATTCATATTTTATTCGTAATTATTATTTCAAGTGTGAAAAAGAAAACTCGTAACTCTCAAATCAAAAACCTTTTCTTTTTCACGTCACCCAACATGTTGCTACCTTAAAACACGCGCGTTTGACTTTCAAATCCCACTAGGAACGATATCAAGAACGAGAAAATCGACGCGAAAGACGATATCGAAGATGTAGTTACTACATCTACCCGCGAGTGTTTGCTTAATGTCGCGACCTTCTCGTTCGCTTCCAGTAGAAAGCTTACCTACGTGGAATTGGATTCCAGTAGTATTCCGGTGGGAAGCAAGCAAGCAGGAAACGCGAGAGCGAGAGGTAAAAGAGAGCGGAAGGAAGACGGGCAAAAAACTTCGAAAAATTGACGAGCCTGCGATTGAAGGACGAAGCCGGAAAAATCGAAGGGGCGGATCCTACTGATCCTTCTCCGCGACGCTGAATACGAATTGCGGCACGTGGCGCGGAATCCTCGAGATGCGTCAAGGATGTGATGCGCGGGATGAAGCAGCAAGAAGGGAAGGGAACGGGAAGAGAGAAGAGGTAGCGGATGCGGGATATTTTTCCCGGTGGAAACAAACGCGCTACGTGTTCGGAAATTTCAATCGCCGCTCTCGCTTCGACGGCATAGGTACGAGGTGGACTTTTCCAATTAGGCCGGACGGAGATTCATGGCGGCAAAAGTCTGCCAACGTGTTTAGAAGCAATTTCGGATAGAGGGCTAAATTATATCAGCAGTAATTTTGCCGCAGCGCGAGCGCGTTGCACAAAGAGAAAGACGGAGTACAATGTCGGAGTAACTTAAGTTACGTAGTTTTTTTTTTTCGGGATAAATTAAATTTTCTTAATAGATATTTTTACAGTGGCGGCGAATTACTTTGTAGATAAAAGAGCGAGATTGGATGCAACGGAGCAGCGCGGTTAGCGCTAATCAAAGTGAGTGCAGCGAGCGAGCGAGCGAGCAAGCGGGCCCCGAGCGGTCCCTCCGAGAAAATAATCAACAAGCACAAGGAGTGGGGGGAAGGTGGTTCCCGCGGGAATCGAAACTAAAGCTTATGGATTACTCGCCCGGACACTTAAATCGCTCTAAGAGCTTTTTTACTCCCGTGGCGCAAAGTTACCTCCTCTGTAATCTTATCCCGTCTTACTACCTAGCTCAGCGTCTGGCTGCCCCGGAAGCCGCCGGGGGTAGCTAAGGTAGGTGCTTACTTAACTCGACAAGAACGTAGTTTTATCGTCGACCGTGCGCGCTTTGTGAAAAGGGGCGTGGACGCGATTAAGTCGTGATATATATTTTCCCTTCGCATTTGCAAGTTACGGACGAACGAAATAGACGAGACGCGTCGGCGGATAAAACCACACACGCAAATTTCTTTCCGCTCTGCATGCCACATTTTATATTTTCTATTACGACAATCGTTTATTTGAAATGTGTATCACTAATTGCAATGACAAAGATGAAGTATAAGTATTTACGGTAATTAAAATCTATTAAGTCATACACGTACGTTTGTCAGAGAAGGGCGATCGAAGTAACCTGAAAATATGAATTCAATTCACAGCAAACGTGATAAATTGTTTTTTTAGTAAACTATATTAACAAAATAATAGTTGGCAATAATGACAACAAACTGATTAAATATTAATACATCAGAAAATTGAAATGAAATATATAACAATGTACTATTATTGCTTCAAGCTTTATTTATAAATAATTTACTTATAAATAATTAATATGTCAATAAACTAGGCTAGTGTAGCACAAAATAGACGTTTATAAAATAAAACTCAAAGAGAGAGTTTCATTGCTTTTATTTCTCTTATACTTAATTTAATTTAACGGGGAATTAAATATAAAGAGCTCTCTTGTGGGCAACCAACACCAAGCTATATTACATTTATATGTCACATTACAAAGTCATATTAAATGTCAAACATCGTAATATTATTATCTAATAACCGTAAATTGGAAAATAACAGGATATATGAAAATATATGTTGAATTTCGAAATTTCTCTCCAAAGCGGAGAAAAATATATTTGTGAAATTAATTAACATGCGAAACGTGTGTTGTCAATTACTGGTTAGCCTCGAATTTCATGTTGACCGCAAAACTCTTCGTCTGCATTTGATGCACGCGCGCATTCGTAACTGGAAGGGCTTAATCCGCAAGCGATGTGTTATCGATCGACCATCTTGTTCCGTTTAGATAACATTGGGGGCTTTAAACGAGCGAAGGAAACGCGACGTGCACTCAATTAAGTCCGCAAATATATCGTCCTCTCGGGATTTCTGTACGTCGGTCGTAGGATTGCCACAATTCCAAGATGTTTTCGAAAATAATCAGTAGGACAGACGAATGATACAACTTGTATATGATCAAACATATAGAAATTAATCAGGCACAACACAAAACATCGTAAACATATATATGTACATAATTTTTATTCTATATATCTATGATTAAAATTCAACATGTAGTATGAACTCACATTTTTATCTCCGAGTATTTTACCTTACTAAGTATCTTCAGCTCAACAAATTCGCGAACATTAATGCGGGCGTGGAAAATTTTTGCGTTTGTCTCTTTTCCCGCTTGTTATCTCACCGCAAAGAAGATGAATCGCGGAAGGTGTTTAGACGGGAAACAGTGCCTTATCCATTCCCCCGACGACCTTGTTCAATTTAGATACCATCGGTTCGGAAGGGAGACAACGCGCGACGCCCGCGCAATTAAGCTCTGAAACACGCCGTTCTCACGAATTAGGACGATGGAAGAAGAAGGAGGAGGAGTACGTTCTTTATGGCCTCTTTCAGAGCTCGACTAAACTGAAAATAATCCATCTGATAGGCAACGCATTGTTCCCGTTCACAGGCGAAATAACGGTACGCGACCTCTTTTATAATGCCACCGCATTAATATTCGTTTGCCGTGGTTTATTTTTATCCATCCGGGCGCAAGTGCCACGACCGACCGTCACAACCTAATCCCTTGAATAATTAATTGCCCCGTAGCGCTCTCCTCCGCACGAGTTCCGCCCGATCGCGGGCGTTAGACACGTGGACTTCATTTACTTTCACTTCTCCGCCGTTAATTCCGTTTTATCGCTGCGAAACTTGCATCTGATTTATCTCTGCAATTTACATTCTCAAGCGCTTCTTGAGCTCGGAATCGATAACTCGTCCGATTAACAAATGATCCGTTTGATTTAAAAATGGAAAGCGTATCAATTAATACAGCTAATATCTAATTACTATAATAGTACTACATTTTCACTATTAGAGTAAGTAAAATGTTTTCATCTGTTATTGTGTTTCTCTTCGTTTCGAAAGATGATTTCAATATGATTGCTTTTAAATTTAGTTTGTTCGAAAACAACTTGTGATAGTTACGATATAATTCCATATATTATTATAATTGACTAAAGCGTCATTGACTAATAATAACATATTGCTTTTAAACTTAGTTTGTTTTCAAACTGTTATTATTAGTTAATGACGCTTTAGTCAACTAATAATATACAGAATTATATTATAATCATCCCAAGTTGTTTTGTCGCATTTGTTTAGTTTGAATATCGTTGATTTGCGATCAAATTTGTAAAAATTGCAATCAGATCATCTCACGTTAACATCAAATAAATATAACAGCAGAAAGTGCAAAAAGATCTATACTTGTGTAACAACGAAATGAATATCATATTGCCTACATGACAAAGCAATGTAAATTTCAATCCTACATTCGACGTCAATTATTTTACTGGTTTTTGTATCAACCGCAAGACAAAAGCTGTTTCATGTTTTGTCTCTGTATACAATATAGTTTTCACAGATCGTTTCGAACCTTTGTGAAAGAACATCGAATCGAAACGCAAGCCGACGTGGAGGTTTCAGAAGTCGAATGTGAAAAGATGGAAAAGAAGTAAGAGGGGCAAACTTTCTCCGGTGATTGTCCCACTAACCGCGATATTATCGAGTCGAAGATTTCTATGTATGTATTTCTCTTCTATACTGTCTGACTTCCCCTGGTTTCCCCTTTAGCGACTCTCTTTTCGTCTTCTCTCGGCGACTCGATTTGACCTCCATTTCCTATCTTTTATCTGGTCGAGAAAGCTTGGCGCTCGAACTGAGTCACGGTGAATTTTTGATAGGATTCCGTCGCGGGATTCCGACTCAGATTTCGACGAATATCGCGCGAAGAAAAATGCATTCTCATCTCTCTGCTATGTATACCGATCTGATTATATCGATTGAGAGATATCGAAAAGCATAAAATCGAACGATCAAAGATAAGTACGACAAGCTCTAATGAAAGATAATCGTGTCGTGTTAACTCACGATTATATGGCAAAGACACGGCTCAAAATTCAAGAATCAGAATATTTACACACACACGCATATTTCTGTATAGAAATTATTTATAATCATTCTATAATTTAATAAGTATTTTATTCTCTATTAATAAGTTAGAATTCAGTATTAAAAAATATAATTATTCTATAGACATAAGTTTATTGAGATTTTATAGCGTTTTTGTTTTTAAGCGCAATAAGGTAGATACAATTATTACTAATTGACTTTTGCTCGTAAAATAACCAACATTTGCGCAACTAGTAACTTAGTGAACGTGTATTATTTATCATAAAATATTGTTGTTGCATTAACTAAAGTACTGAAGTGCTTTTGACATGTTTACTACTGTTTCTCGCTACACTATTGTGTATTTTGCTGTGTCTCGGGAAAAACATGATGTGTTTCGCGAATGGATTGTCAAATAATGTCGAAACATCATGTGTGTATCTCGTTTCTAGTAACTCAAATGTTATTGACTGTGTTTACAGGCGCGAACGATATTGATGTTATAGAAAATAAAATTCCGTTACGTTCTCTATACATCAGTTGATATGCAACGTATAAATAACCGTCAGAACATCGCAAGCACAATAAACACACACGTTGTGAAAAAGCGTATCTGAAAAGTTCAATTACATCGCCACTAACCAAGGATGCAATGCGTTCAATTTTTGATAGCGTTATTATTGTGTAATGTGCAAAGAATGGATTTCAATCTCACAGCATTTTTTATTTAAAATAAAAGAGGACAAGACAATTATAGTTTTTATTTACAATTATAATGAGAACAAAAATAATTACATCCTAGTTTTAAAATATCTTTTTCCAATTTTGTTCTTGTTATTTTTTTTCAAACTTGAAAATTACTTAATAAACTGCTTTGAAAATATAGAGTTTAGTCACTAAATCTGCAAACGCATATTTCGAGCATCAAAAATACATTCGCAAAAGCAATTTTTGTCTATTTTTTAAGAAATTAGATAAAAAAGAAAAGTAAATACTCGAATTTTGGTTATTGTTCCCCAAGGTGCTTTCGATCTCGAAGCACCGAATGCGGCTGTGAAACGGTGTCGCTTCTAGATTGGCTGAGCAGAGAAGGAAGGAAAAAAGTGGAAAAAGTAAAGGAATAAGAGAGCCAAAAGTTTGGGACAGAGGGACGATCTTTTCTCCACTCGCTTACTTATCTAGACGGAATTTCACGTCGACTTTTCACATGATCTTCTTGAGTTTTCACTTACTTAGAGAACACGTTGCACGATGAAAAAGTTCCGACTAGATTACGTGAATTAATGCGAACAGAAAAAATATAATTTTTCCTTGCTGAATATATTTATTTTGTACACGCGATGTAAATTCACGACAAAAAATTAAAAAAAAATTGAAATAGAACTGAAGATATTCTGATACGATAAAATTAGTCTTTAAAAAAATTTATTTTTAATTATATATACGAAGAGAGAGAGAAGAAGACATGAAAAGAAACATAAAAAATATCTTTGAAACACAAATTATGTGCCTGATTAATAAATATTCTTTTCAAATTTGCTTTTAAGCATGACACAACTCTCTCTGTTAGTTATTAAACATTATTTCGATCATTAATAAATGACTCGTTCAATAAGTGCATTTATACACAACCTCGCTTATTTTTTATTTATTAGTCTACTGTCTTTCATCTCAAAGAAACAATACTATATTTAATTAATACATATTAATTATCCGATATCTGAAATAATTAATTAATCTCACTTCGCATATAACATACGCGGTGGGAAGCGATACTTGAAACGTTATTTACGAATTCAAGTAGTCACTTAAACAGGTTATGTTCTATTACTATGGCGTTTACGCAGCAATAACACGAGACGTCCACAATTTTCATGGCCGAGTGCATACGCCTAGTAATAGAACGTAGAATAGATTTAATATGAACAGTCGTGAGAGATCTCGTGGAAAACTAATAACGATCGATCTACTTTTGAAGCTCGAAATAATGAATACGTTGCGTCGACTTTTGCGTCGTTGTAGTCAAAATTATCATTATAGTCATTATCTCTTAATATGATACATTAATGCTTTTTTCTACTTCACTCTCTCTCTCTCTCTCTCTCTCTATCGCACACTCAAAATACATTATTAATTGACGTGTCGTCATGTTCATCCATACTGAATGCTGCCTGAGAAATCGGACGTTTAATTATCTCGGCTAAGTTAATTATAATTATATTAACAGCCAATCAAAATGGGGATATAAAACTGACAGGTACGAAGAGCTTTCCTTATATCTTTTCTCGCCACGTGCTAATTTCCTGACGATTTCTCGTTTTGCACTGCACGCTCCTTCAATGTTATGATACAAGAAAATTACCAGTGAAACGATAATCGAGCACTTCAGCTGTTTTTGAGTAATTTTTTTTGTGTCGCACTTTACTCTTTTTTGCGCCGTCGAGAGAAAAAGATAAATAAAAAATATAAGTTTTTCACTGCGGAATAAAGCTTTCGTCAGCCTCAAACTAACTAATGACCACAGGCGCACATAAAAGAGCTTGCTCATTAGTTAACTGAAACTGGAATAATAAACTTTGCAGGCACCTATTGCGATGCGTTTTATCGCGATCGTTTGATGTTAAACACGCGTCCAACACATCGTTCACGACTTTATTTATAATTAGGTTTACGTGGTATGTCGAAATGAGAATTAAAAATAAACAAACGGCCTTTTGAATCAGCGAAATCAAAGTGAGTCAGCAATTCGAGCATACGCCTCCCTAAATCCGGAATATCTTCGCAATTTATCACACGTTTAAATTACTGTGTGGCTCACAGAGAGCATGAATAAATCACATACGTTTAGGATTCACAATATTGATCGTCCCACTTTGAACATTTGAAAAGAGTCTCAATACAGCATAGCAGAAAAGGTTAATTAAATTAAACTCGATTTTCATTATTCACGACTGCTACTAACATTTAACAAACAAACAGGAACAGAAGAGAGTGTGTGTGTGCATTTTACAACACTCGAATTTTCATCACATTTCGTACTCTAAAGAACTATATAATTTTGTATTTTTATTCTTTTAATCTTTGCGTGACGTGTCGATTTCTCCCTTTCTCTCTCTTTCTCTCTTAGTTTTATTTTTCATTTATACTTTTACTTTTCAATAAATTTTATTATACATGTTATTTATTTTTTATTACATATGTTATTTGTGACGCGGAGATATTACTGCATACCTGTTAATTAAACACTATTGAACGAGAATGTACACACACACACACACACGCACAACACGTATATTCATTTTGCGATATTACTACTCGATATAAAAAAGATACGTTTTTCAACGTGATTCTAATATCTTGAAATGAAGCAAAGATGAAATTTATCAGATGCAATTTTTTAATAAAATAGAAGAAAGAATAAAAACAACAAAGAACACATATTTACACTGTAAAATATTTGAAAATGTTAATAAAGGTAAGAAATGTTTTTTATAGTAATCATTTCGGAATCTGTATTCCATATAGAATTTGCGTTATCTCAAATACTTCAAACATCTTCTATTAAAACATCACGTAAGATAAGATCAGTGTTGACTGCAGCAGCGAGGCGAATATCGGTACCACCGCCGTCTTATGGGAACACAACTCGGTGGTGAATGTAATTTTCAAGCGTGCGCAAGCCGATGACGGTCAGGAAAAGCTGAGCGAAGGAACTGCGAAAAGACATATCGCCAGGAGTCTTCAAGGTCCGCGCCGCGACAGTATCGGGTCGGGTCATCTCTAATTATAGCGACCTCCGTCAGGAATTGTAACTGCCGCGCTCACTCATACAGCATATTAACCCCAGAAGCACTTTAAGTTCCCGCCAGAAAGTCACAATCAGTTTATAATTGTAATATGTATAAACATATAAGACAATAATTCATGTTTCAAAACGAGTTGATTCTTAATAAATTACGTGATTTGTTCCGTAAATCTATTCGGAATATTCTATATACAGAATTTCTGTAAACAAGAGATTTTGTTCTTATTAAAAGCAAAGAAGAGACAAATATAAAACGTCCGTTCGGACGATTTATCAGGAACGATCATCAGCTAGAAATCATGCAAATTCACCTTTGTATGAGCAAATCCCTCGGGCTTTGCCTTCGGTGATATTAGATGCTGCGAAAGGCACGCGTTTGGTCGGTGTAAGTCGCAGGAAGGCACATCTATTCAACCGTGGAATTTCATATGGTACCTGAACGACGGCGGAGATGCCCTGACATTAATTCCAAGACGGGAAAGCGTAGCGATGGCGTGTTGATGCAAAGTTTGAAGGATCATAACCTCTTTCACGAAGCAAGTCTGACAAATGTCTGGGACCCAATTAAATACGAGCAAATCTTTTGTATAACCTTAATTTTTTGCTATTAAGAACAAGCGGGTTTGTTTTTATATCGCGTCGTTATTAGGTAGCCCGTGACAACTAATATTAAATATCCATGTGTAACTCTTGTGCAATTGACAGCTTAATACTCGTTTCGATCGAAATAATTATATAAAGAGCTGGCTAACGCAAATAAACTATCGACTGAGGTGTTCGGAAATGTGTGAGGAAAATCACGTAAGAAATCATGTAACGCAAATAAAAGACCTGCACGGAAGACATTTATATCAAGGGGACGCAAAGTGAGACGCGGCGACGTCAGTTACGTATGTGTGTGTTGCGATATCCCTTTACGTAAGTATACTTAACGATGATCACAAAATGACGCGCGTTCGCGCCTTCTTAGGAATACGTTCTCGCACTGGGGGAATTCTTTGTGCGATGAACATTTTTACGAGGCGATAATTGCCAGACTTGCGATATCACGTTCGCACGTTTCTAACGCGCGCGATAATCTAATGCGAGATTGCCGGTAATTAATCTTGCGCGTCAGGGATCGAACCGTTATGATCGCGACAATTTTGTGAATAGACAATACCTTTCAGCGCGAGCGGAATAGAATTTATTATACGCTTAGGAACAAAGAGACCGCTTAGAGAAAATTACATCACCGGTCTTAATAAAAACATTCACCGACATTTAATAGATAAAACGCGAATAGATTGCTTTGAAATGATACGTTAGAACTGTAATGAGCCATGATATTTTCGCGAAAGCGAGAAGACGGATATATTATTCCAAGATATTTCTAACGTAAAATTACTTGAGAATGGAAAACGTAAAATGAGAGAATCACGTCGCAAAGTAGGTCCAATCTAAAGTTTACGTGCCACTGTCGAGGAGATAGATTGACAAGAGGATGTAAGAGAGGCGGGGAATTAGAGAGGCGGGGAAGAAACGTGCCGCGAAGGTCTACAAATTGATCGCGAGTCTTTTAGGCCCGTTTCGCACGACCCCTTTGCACCCGATACCGTATACTCCGCGCTGTCTCTCGCGCGGTAACGCTGCTGAATCACTGTTCTCGGTTTTGTGACTAATGAAACTCTAAGGTCCGCCGGAGTGAAGGATGAGCCGCGAGTCGAGTTTAAATTTCGTGCGCGATTGCGACAAGTTAGGACGAACATACGCGAGCATAATACCACTATTACTCGCGAAAAGAAGTGGAATGCTCAGCTACGCGAGATTTTCTCTCGTCTCATCGTATAAAATAAATGAGAGAATAAGTGCTACATATAATAGTGCTACATATACGGAGTAACGTATATATTTTCTAGACGACGATAAATTATACATATATATACTTGTGTATATATATATGTATATATAGATATACATAACAAGAGTATACTTTTTTTAGTGAACGTTCAAATGTTGAATTGTATGAAAATTAAAAGTATTCTATTGTTCTTAAATTATTATATTTTCTAAATATATCATATACATATAATATTTATAAGAAAATTTATATAATTTTATTGCTAACACCAATTAAATACTTATTTTACTGAAGTTAATCGTAACAAATATGTAGTAAAAAGTAATCGTGTAAAAGTTTTTGTCTTATATTTATACAAAATTTTTGAATATCTTCTGCAATGCGTATTAAACTTTTTTGCAATAAATACTATAATACGTATATTAGCTGTAAAGTTTTGTGTTTAACACAATATTGGTAACAACAATAAAAAAACTTTTTTCGTAACAGTGATTGATTTGCGACGATGTACGTAATCGTTTTACGTGTATTGTATCGTCGTTTGCTACCAATAATAGGAAAGTTTGCATATAAAAAAAACAAAATGTTTGATCCTGCCAGCATATACACGTGCGCTTGCTACCACGAAACTTCGAAATAGATTTGCTGCTGCTATTGTTGAATGCACTGACAGAATAAATCTGTTTCTGGAACAGCGCGGTCGTTAACGTTCTCCGCGGTCTGAAAATACATTTTCCGACGAGCGAGAGAGATTGGTAAAGAGAAAAAGAGAGAATAAAATAAAAAGAGAGAGAGAGAGAGAGAGAGAAAAAAAAGAGAAAGAAAGAGAGAGAAAGAGAGAAAGAGAGAGAGAAAGACAGAGAGACAGAATTCTTCTGCGGCTACGACAACGCGACTCGAGCTTCTCGTTTCGTGAGTTTCTCGAAGACATCACGAACGAAACCTCGATTTAACGGTTAATTTACCTCGGCGTTTCGAGAGATGTACTCTTGAAGTCGCTTTTTTTCTAACTCCGCCTCACGTCGTGTCGAGAGTTTCGTAGAGTTTTAAATTCTTTTGCCAGCTATGTCCCGGATTTTTCGAAACCAATGTTACTATTCGCGAAGCAAAAACCTAGACATTTTAAATGTATTACTCGTCAATATCGCAATATGGATAAATCTAAATGTCACGAGCGATTTATAGATGCGTGAGAGAAAAATTCACATTGTCGCAATATAAAATGTTTGAAAAAACTTAATTAATTGCACATTAAAAATCGAATTATAAAATTTGAAATTAAAAATACGTAAAGTTACAACAAATATGGTAAAGTATCAACAACAGATTGCAAATAAAATGCCAAAAAAGTGCTATATAATTGTATCCGTTTCCGGTCTGAACATGTTGAATTTTCTAGCGACGTGAGCTTTCAAATATGAAATTCCAGACGCGCGCGATATGTTTCGTTCTGTACGCAGCGTGACGCATGTCGCTTGTGCGCGATAATTGACTGACAATGAAAATATTAGCTGGTCGATAGACATGTACTGGTGTTCCAGGCGTCAGCAACGCTTGTCAAACGTAACTCACGGATACAACGGCCACCGACGAGGCAACGTTAATAACAGGCGAACGCGTCCGTTTTCCGTTCTGTATATATGCGCAACGCGGTGCTGCGTCCTGAAGGAGGCTGCGGGCAATAGGCCGACCGCTAATCAACATGCAGATGATGCATTTGTCCCGGCGCGTCATTAATTCGCTCCTGTCCCCATTGGCCGAACATTACTGTCCGACCGCGTTCGCGTTAACAAATGTAAATTTGATACCGGCGACTTTCCGCGACGTGAGCCACCGCTCGGTTTTAATTTTGATATATGTATATATAATATGTATATATAATAATCGATTACTAAAAAAAGTTTTCACATTTGTAAAAAAAAGAGACTATTCTGCAAAATTGGATACAGGTCAATACATTGATTGTGGTGCATACATCAGTTTTATTATTTTAAGTCTGAGATCACATGTGGGAAAATAGATCGGTTATCGGCTTTTTCGATTAATACGATAAACAGAACATTATACTGGAGAATTATCCTACTATGAATGTAATTAAATCTACAGATACGTAATTTGTTGAAATCTACAAGCATACAGCTAATAGAAGACGATATAACTCGTGTATATACAAGTGCCTTTTCAAGTCAGCAAAATTCTATTTTTCTATAGCACAGAAGAATATACTCGAATCAACTACATTTTCTTTCTATGTTGAAGTAAACTACGTTTGATGTGTGTACAGCCGGATATACAGCCACCTTTTGTTTTATTCAAACGACACATACAATGCTCGAGTTGATAGTTTTGAAGCGATTTTTACAGCGCAACAACAGAAAGAGAGAGAGAAAAAGAGAGAGAGAGAGAGAGAGAGAGAGAGAGAGAGAGAGAGAGAGAAAGAATGCATTTCTCGGTGTTGCGTCGGCTGAAGCGATACTGCGTTTTTTGCAACACGATACTGGCGCGGAGCCACCGGAGAGCCCAAGGGACAGAAAATGCGAGTCGCTAATATTTCACGACTGCGCCCGTACGTGTGTGTTGTAGTTCGCAGCTACAACGATCAATCTCACTCTGCGGCTCGAAGGTGGTAAGAGGGCATTTTATTTTCGAAGTGCCATGTATCAAATTTCGAAAAATTACGAGTCCAAATAACACGTATAAATTTTCAAATTTTCAAATTGAAACAATGCGTACAATGGAACAAAATATCATATAAATATTCTATATATTACGAAATTAATACTAAATTCCCATACGTTTAGTCAGAATGAAATATTTATATATCTAAATACTTTAAATATATTTACGACAAAACCAATATTTCGATATGCTAGTTGACAAATGTTAATTATTTTAGCATTATTTCCGATTTTTAAATTAGATAATTATTTTCCTATTATTTTATTATTATTATTATTATTACACAAATTAAGTACATCGGCAGTATATTATCTCATCGATTCGCAAATTAAGTAATTATTCTGGCACATTGACGCTGTCAATCGATGCGCAAATTAAGCGATTATTCTGGCGTTGTTATTTCGCAAATGCACGCGCATGCAGCCTCTCGCGCGACGAAATAACGTATCGCCGCCGGTGGCTATGAAGAAGCGCACTTATGATTGGCGATACCGCGTTTTATCATGCTTGCATATGGGGTATCATGATTACGCAGGCAATAAGGCGGATCATTTATTCTCGGCGTATCTCCGAAGAAGCCGAGCGGTGCTCTCGGTTCGGCGACTTGAATGATACTAATTACGCTCATGCCGAATGGATTGTTTTCGTCTTGTTTCAGGTAAAGCATCGTAGAACGGGGTCGCTAATGACTGGATTCATGCTGGCTGAGTCCGAGAGCCGCGCGAGCCTCCGTCGCGGTAGCCTCAAGAAGGGATGCAAAGAAAAAAAAGTAACCGAGCGCGGTTAATGACGTGCCTCGAGTTACACGGCCCGGCATAGATTTCTCGCTCAAGCCACTTCGCGTATCTTTTCTCTGCTTTCCCGGTTTCTTTTTGCGGTGCAATCTACTACAAGATATCCGCTCTCAATCGATATCAGCGTTTAGAGGCAATTTTCTTTATCAAGAGAGATACCGAACGCAGTCTAATTGAGAGGTACAAAAATGACGACAAAACTTTTCTCCGCACTTTCTCTCTTGAGATATTTGATGACATCTTTTTTTTATTTTATAGAATAATGTAATATAATTGTTAAATTCATTAACATGTGATTTATTCCGAGTATTTTGACGCACAATATTTTTACGCAGTTTGTTCAATATATATAATTAAAAAATTGAAAAAATTAATTTTTTCAAACCTTAAAAAGATTGATTGCATATTTATCTTACATTTTAAAAATCATACATTTGAAACATTTTGAATGCGATTCAATTACAATCCGCGTCTGTCACCGCACGCGAATAGCAATTATTAACATTGTCGATACATATACAGACAGTCGTTCATTTTAATAGTTAACGCTCGTATTCGTAACCTGAATGTATTAAGCGAATGCATTCAGTAGGTATTCATCACGGCGACGGTACATGATTGATCGATTCAAAATTGATTTCCCGATCGTGTAGGTAGTTGCGGGCTGATTAATATTGCGATTCGAGGGCAGTAATTAACGGCAGCAATGTGTGCCAATGACGGCCTAAACAGCAGTCTGTTTTCTGCATCTATAATGCATTTTTTATGATATTACGCGCATGTTGCATCAAAATTAACCAATATAAATCACGTTTGTAATAAACGGAAATTATTCTCAAAGTATTTTTCACGATACACATTCCTTGTAAATGTAATTTCATACACATTGTATCAAAATAAAACAATAAATTATGATGGTATGAATATATGACGGAATGAATGTTAAAAAGGTAAAACTTGATGTTACATATAATTTATAAATATAATTTACAAACCGACAAGTTTATTGATAATTCTGTGCGCATAAATTTTTCTAAAAACGTCTCTTCCTCAACATTCTGCGTCATTGTAAAAATATAACTAAATGCAAATTTGACGCACGTGAAAGGCGCAAAATAACAGAATGGATTTCTTACGAAACAATTTACGAGAGCGCACCGACTGCGTCGTCGTCGCGCGCGAACGAATTTACATATTATGAATTGATTATTAAAGCCGTGTTCTCTCGACTCTTACAAGGAAAAATCCTGAGACGCAGGAAGAGAAGCCTTTACACGCCGTGTTAGAGTTTTCGACCGCGCGCGCGTTCACCTTCTTTCTTTTCCTGGGCTTTATGCAGAATTTTTTCTCGCTTCAAGAATTTATACGCGTCCTGACCGTTGTAAATTTTCTCGCCTGCTAGAGGTAAAACTCCCTCCCCTAGGACAACGTCGCATTTCGTTAAGTCTGTAACTCGCGAAAATAATGACGGCCGGTTACCAGAAAATTAGCAACGTATCTAACGTCTTAAGTCTGTCCCACGGTCTTCGTGATTAACAAATTAAGCTTCAAGACTAAAAAATATTGATATTTTACTTTGAAGTACTCGTCGCGGTTTGCTCGATTAAAAACAAAAGACGAAATTAAACAAGCAATTAGAGATTCCTATGTATGATTTATTTGTACTAATCTATTTAGTTAGTCTATCTATAGTTTTATGAGATATAGTAAACATGTTTTTCTTCAAAATATGTTATAAGTAAATTGTAATTTGTTTACAGACAGTATTTTTATTCCAAATATTTTTTTACAATTTCGGCTGCGTGTTAAATTATGGTCGAGTCTTGGTTAAAACGAGCTTGAAGCTCCACAGCGGCGACGAGTAGCATCGTTCTTGATCAACACTGAGTTTAATAAACGACGCCTCCGTATCTATCTAACGGAGAGAGGTTATAGTCTTGCGCGAGCGAATTACGACGATAACTTCTTATCCGACAAGTTTGCGTCAACTTGCGGAGTAATTTGAAGTTATAACGAAACTCAAAATGCAATATGCGAATTTGCAAGCTAGAGAACTGTTTTCTCTTTTATTGCTAAAAGACATATCGATTATATCGAGATTACGGAAAAATGTGAATAAAAACGTAAAATCGTCTCGTTGCACGAGAGCGTTACATATTACACACGTTACAATTATATCGCAATTTGTTTGCGCGACTAAATAAAAAAAAAAAAAGAGAAGCGATAAATTTTCATCTGTATACTTAATTCTCGTATCTGCGCAATAACTTTCGTGCATCTAAGAGTATATACGTACGTAAAACTTATTGTACAAGTAGAGATTTGAGATAGGAAATTTATATCGCTCTGCGGATATACACGCTCACGTAGTTATTTTTATCTCGAAAATGAGCACGCCCACATTCCTGGATTTTCGCGCAAACATTTCTCGAAAGAATTTTTCGAACGTATACTACGTACATCTTCCCCTTCAACGAATACAGAATTTCAAGCTATGTTTGCGCGCGCGTAGCCGTCTCGTTCACTGTCGGGACGAGGAGATGAAGACTCTCTTTCTCTCTATATACAGCGAGAGAGATATATATATGCTCGGCCCGTGTCACAGGCCTCTGAAACATGCAGGAATGGGAGTGCGCGCGGCTACGTGCGACAGCGGCAAACAACAGCGTGTGTCCCGCGTGCAAACGCCGCGGCATTTCGTGCATCCTTGGATAATATGCGGTGCAATGCCGAATGCCAGCACGGCCGCGCTGCGAGCCTTTCAATATGCATGCGCCCGCAGGGTGCAGCTGCACCCTGCTTGCGCGCGCGCGTGCATCCGCATCCCAAAAACACCGATCAACAAACCCGTGCCGCTCCCGGCTATAGTCTCTCGCGTTCAGATGACAATAACACACGTTTCCCCGGCTCAAAGAGCGTCCTTTTACACGTGGTTTTCCTCTTTTCATATCCTTTCCGCACAATCTCTATTTTCGAAAACGCGATTGCGGCGAGGAAATTCAATTTTTTTTTAAAGGTCGGGCTCATGTGATTCATGTGGCGTGTGCTGCATGTGACGCAAAGCCTCAGTCACGTTATATGTTTCGTGCGAACGACCAAATGTTTGACAGCGCAAATTGTTTGTTTCTTAATTATTGAAACAAAAAAAAAGGTCTGACGTTTAATGATCTTTTATTCATACTACAAGTAGTATATATTTTATTTTACGTGAATAATTATAAATTATAAAATGCATAAGAGAACATCTGTTTTCCGCAAGACACTTTTGACGCATTTGAATCCATAAGATATTCGAATGTTTATGCATATATTTAAGTGGTTGCGTTGCGACCGTCTGTGAATTGCGACATGCTCCAAAATCAAATGTCGCCTCAAACCGCGAAGTTCACATGTGACGCGAAATATTACACGACGCTCATTTGCAAGAGGACATAACTCAGGTGAAGCCGAGGGTCACTTCTCTAATTTGCAACACACATAAATGTGTCCTTTTCCCTAGGACGACAGACGGTCCGGTGTGTGTATACATTGCATTCGCTATCGTCAGCTGGTGTTATGCGGTGTTGGTTAACTGCAGAATAAGCTATAGGGATATCTCAAAAGAGACGACTGGAATGTTTAAGCGTGAGTCTGCGATGAGTTTACAAATGCGGGTCCCTGTCTCTTTCTCTGTTTCTCTCTCTCTCTCTCTCTTTTTCTCTCTTTTTTCTTACCTCCTCTCTTTTTCTCGCGATCACAGAAAACCGCTGTGGCGGCTCGTATATATCACGCTGTACGGTAACTTTTGATCCATTTGTATTTATCAAACAGAATTGTAATTGAAGAAACTTTGACAATTTTAAGTGGAACTATTTACATGTTTACTGTCGTAGTACGTGAATAAATAACTTTGCGATTTCTTTTCTACGTATAGCTTCTACATATAGCTTTTAATTAACATACGTTTTAAACTGCGACATTTTAATTCTCAGTTTACTTATATTTTGATTATTAAATAATCGTCGTTTTTTCTATGATAATTATGTAACTTATATCCTATAATTATTCTTTAATGCGCACCAATCTAAATATAAATATATATACAGATAACAGAATGTTAATTATTATAGCTATACTTATTAAGTTGTATTTATTAGCTGTTTCAATATCAAACTAATTAATATGTTTAATGCATGTGTGTGTGTGTGTGTGGTTGTGTGTACTGCTTTTAATTACTTTAATTAATTAGTAGATTATACACACGTTTCAATATAGTTTGCTAAAAAGATACATCTATATTAATCTGCATCATCAGTAACATTACATAAAAATGTTGCTGTTAACTTTTGTCGCTGTATCAATACATGGTTTGCTAATTGAACCTTCTTCGTTTTCAAGATTAAGTTTTCAAACGTGTCCTTCCTTTCTATCATTCTATAAAATTCATTATTAACACTTGCAGTGGGTTCAAAAAGTATTTGTACACCTACATTTAATAATAATGCACATAATAGTTTGCGGTTGTATGTTTTATAATGAAGTTGGAAATTTAGCATTTATCGAAGAAATGAAGCGAATCTTCGAATGAATATCGATGTGTTACGAGATAATTTAATACAGAGTGCAAGATTAAAAACTTGTTTCGTATTAAAAACTTTAAGAGAATTATGTATTTCCTATGTAAAACGCAAGCGTACAAATACTTTTTTGGCATTCAAATTTATGTATTTCCTTTATTACTTTTTTTCACGCATTATTAAACTATGTTACTTAGCACATTGTCTCAGCACATAATCGACTATTAATGAATACTGTTTTTGTTAATGTATCATTTGTTTATATAAAGATATCACGCAAAAACTAGATGTACAAATACTTTTTGAATTCACTGTATCTAGAGAAGCCAGTCTCACGAATTACGCCCGCTATCAATTCGAACTGACGACTCAGTCCTTTCTCGACGTACGAACACGAATATGACGCGATGCAGGATCCGAAGGCGGATCATTAAGATTCAAATGCAAGGACTCGTTAGAGTTACGATGGAGGAAGAAGTGGCAGTGGTCGCTTATCGACTTGACCGGTAATAAAAGGGACAAGATACGATCGGATGTGCTTTGGCCAGAGTAGATAGGGAAAAAGAGAGAGAGAGAGAGAGAGAATCCTGCGCAAGGTATTCCGAATTTTCTCGGTAGAAAGTCAACCACCTACGGTCCGTACAACGTTCGACATTACGTGCAGACGGGCACTTCCTCGAGTGGCTGACTAAGCGCTTCGTAACGGCCGATAGCCATTCGTTTTCAACTCTATCGAGCTTACGCGGACGATCCTCGGGCATCAAGTAGTCATTTCCGCACAACGAGAATCAGTTAAAGCTCCGAACAGTCCTCTCACCTTTCGCGGAGCGTTTCGCGATTTATGAAAGATACGATCTCGCAAACGTGTATGTATGTGTGTGCGCGCGCGCACGTGTGGCCGCGATAACGACGAACATTTTTTTGCTCTTCATATTGAAGAAATTTGCCGAGTCTGCAAATATCTCGATACACTCGTGCGTTCATTCTACACTAACGAACAATTTGAAGGGAATAAAACAATTAAATAACATAGAATTATTATATAACATCGACCGTATAATTTTTTTCTGTATTGTTAGTAGAAAGATTAGTTTTTTTTCCAAAAACTGAAATATGAAATATTTGCCAATATATATATAATTCTATTTTTTAATCAGAGACTTTTGTGGAAAATATTTTCCAATATACCAAATATTTTAGATTTTATAAAAGACAGTTTTTGTCAAAATTAGCAAACATTGAACTTTTTCTCTTCAAACCAGTTTTAGAAAAAAACCAAAAAATACGTGTCTCGTGTCTGCAATAGAAAAATTTTAAAGCAAAAAGATGTTTGCCCGTGGAGTGTTGCCTTGTCAGTTTACATAGAAACTTTTTTTTGTTTTTTAGTTTTAACATTTCCATAGTGCACGCTAACAAAAACAGATAATTCATTATTCGATTCTATTTTTTATTCAATACAATTATTCAGAAAAAGCGCAAAATTGCATTTGGTTTTGAGTGGCTAAAAAAATTATTTTATATTCAAAAATATTGAGCTCAAAATGTAATTAAAAATAAAACATCTTAAAGCGTTTTCGCGCAACTTCTCGTTTCACATTCGCGTATTTTTGTGTGTGTGTGTGTGTGTGTGTGTGTGTGTGTGTGTGTGTGTGTGTGTGTGTGTGTGTGTGTGTATGTACATAATCGTACACAGAAAAAAATAGAGTTGCTTCAATTAAAGTTGACGTCACGAGCTGCCACAAAAGTAAAGTTTATTCAATTGCATATGCGATTAATTTAATGTCTAGATTCTTAAAGCAACTATTTGCTATGTGTAGTACAATAATATATATAATAATAATAATGTTGTGCATGAACAAAAAAAAAATATATTTCAAACTGATGCTGTTGATTCAACATCATTTTTTTTTGTGCATGTACATGTGTATACATATATACGTACAATATATATATGTACAAACATGAAATAAATACATATACATGAAATTATATTATAATTTACATTAAAGTTGCATTTATACTCTCCGCAATCATGGTCGCGTAAACCAGAACGCGCACCGCACTTTCCTGCAATATTTTACGCGCTTCTATCAAAGTGTGTCATTGTATTACTTTCTAACTGAATGTAAGTAATTTCCTACGCCGTGGCTTTCAGACGCGGCGCGACGGTGCGCCTATGTGCGCGCGTCTTTATCGTGGCAAGCTAAGTGAAAGGATTAAACGTCAGCGAGAGACTGCAACGTTGTAAATCAGCGAGCTGCAACTACAAATGCAGTTTCCTTTGAGGGGGCTCCGTCGACGGAGGAATTTAAACCTCCCTACACTTACACCTTTCTCTCTCTCTCTCTCTCTCTTTCTTTCGGTACACATCGTCGGTCGGAGAAAACGCCGGGAATTGTAGAAATTTCCCGTAGCGCGCTTAAGTGCAGTTCGCTCGTATTAATTTCATGTCTGATTTAGAATTCTTGGTATCGTACTTTCTAGACTAAACATATTAGTTACGACCACGTTGATTAAATATCAGAAGGCAACTGTGCACGAACTTGTTTACAGCTAATTATTCACAAGTAGTTTTTTGATATAGTAAATTAACTTTTCTTCCTTTTATATATATGTATGTACATATATTTTATATATATATATACATATTATAG
>NW_018020934.1:16452-38324 GCF_002006095.1 Pseudomyrmex gracilis | reverse complement strand
AATTGGTAATTAATAGAGATTACTCTCGGCTTTGTAGTTTCTAAACTAATATATGAATATAAGGTCATTAAGAGCCATTCGCAGGAATGTTGTGCAGAAATGTGAAAAAAAATTATATTGTAGATAAAATCGTACGATACAAACGCAGAAAAGAATTTGGAAAAACACATTAAGAGTTAATCTATAAAATTATAATAAACTATTATTATTTATATAAACAATTGTGAGAAAAACAAAATACAATTTTCTTGCGCAAAAGAAGACGAGTCGCGAAAAAAAGAATACGCAGATAACACAAAAGTGAGGAAAAAATGTTCCGGTGAGAAGCGCATAAACACGCAACTTACTGTACCGTGCGAGTTTCTCTATCGCACGGTGCGCTGCACCTACATATGTCAGCGCGCTTAGTTAACCCGGCTGCTTTCACCGTTGCTCGACGAGCTGCCGTAAGTGCCTCTCGTGGCGTGATACGCGCGGCGTGTGAGTGCGATTCGCGCTCGAGAATCTGCACGTCTGCTTTCGCGCATCGATATAATGTCGCGATCCTCGAAGACGACCGAGAAAGGCTGTGCTCGACGATCGCGGTATATCGATGTCGAAGGATATCCTCCTGCGCGCACAAGAGAGCACTCGAGATACTCTTGTGATCGCAAGTGTCATTCGCCGGGTGAGGATCGAGTGAACTCTGCGTTTTATTTTACGATCGAATCTCACTTCAATCTGACTTCTCGCGGTATTCACTCGACGTCCAACACAGTGAAACCTTGCGAAATTGCGAGTGAGGCATTTTTATATACAAGAAGACTATTGCACAACGTAGCAGTCGAGAAAACCTGGTGTATGGAGGAACGTTTGATACGATAATATACGTTCGATACGATAATATATGTTCTCGGATTGACTGCTAACTTGCGAAACATTTTGAACTCGGTATTTTATGAATGAAGACGCTAAGAGAAAGAGATTTAGTCGTCTATTCTTCATTTTTCCGTGGAAAAAAGTTGACGATTAATTTAATCTCTGTCAAATTTTGTACAATCGTGATGGAAAAGAAACGTAGAAACTCTTCATCACAAGGTACTGCACTGCAAAATGATGAATTATTTTTACGCGGGCAAAGGGAACAAACTTGTTGTAGAAAAAAGTTTGATTTATGAATTATCAAGCAACTTAAGACACTCTCTGAAATCTAATATTTATAGATATTAGATTTGCGCAACATAAGCACAAGAAACCTGTCATGGAAGAGAAGCTATGTTTAAGAATTTACTGGTAATTGCATGAAGTCTCTTATATATACCTCTGAAGTTTACGATTTATAAAATACAATATTTAAATAATATATCAAATTGTCTTTATATATATTAAAATTAGATTTAATTGCAAATCAAATATAAAACATTTACTAATTAAAAATTCAAACAACTTTTACCAAAGCCTTACACTGACATAAAATACCTAAATCAAAAGACTAAGCGTCTGAAAGAAATTTTATTCGAATATTTTGACTTTGCCGAATAATCACGCATATAGTTTTGAATTCGATGTCTTTGTACGTTTATTGTTATGCCATCTATTGTAGCTGATAAAGAAAGGTCGTTACCGCGCCATCTATAGGAACATGCATTATCTTATCGCGCATGATTTTGGGCATTGTGGATTACGCAACCAATAAAGTCGGTGTGGGACCGTTGAAGAGATTGGATTAGTTGAAGATTTGTGAGAGACTTGACTAGTAAGTTGCCGCATTTTATAATTTAATTATATAAGTATGGACTGCTAGAGTAGCTAACTTCACACGCTGGTAAAAACTGTATTCAACATATATGCAACTTAGGCTCCGTTCCGATGACCAAAAAACAGGACTTTCAAACTGAATATTGAGACGTATTAAGATTATATTTAACGTAGAAATCTTTGAATTAAAGGTAGAAATAAAACACTCTGGATAAATAAAAGATAATGATAAAGCAAAAATAAGAGTAAACAAATATAAAAATGTCAAAATGCTTATAAATACAATATTTATTTATATACTTTATTTATTTTACTCTATTGTCCCTTAAAAAAATGTTTGTACAAATATGCCTTATAAGGTCATCGTGCTCTTTCAGAGAAAGGTTTATCTATATAGTGTAATTTTACTTTTAAATATATTTTAATATGATTCATTTTAATAACTCATGATTTTCTAAAATATCTAATTGTAAAATATGTGCGTCAAAATTTTTTTAAATTGTATGTAATTAAAAATTTTTTAAACCATTACTTACTATTTGTTTATTTCTATTTTTAGAAGTTAATTTATTTTTTATTTAATATTCACCTATAAAATGACACAATAATGTGATTTTCATCATGTTTTGTCTAATATCTGGTTGATTTACAACCTTCTACATAACAATATAGTATTATTTTACTACTTTTGTATAAAAATCTATTACAATACGCGGAATATGTTACAAAACTGAGAAAATACCGTGAATATGGTATAAACTCTTCTCTCTTTTTATTAGTTGACCATTTCTTTCTTTCCTACGTTGACTATTGGTCATCTATAGCGATATAGCGCGACACATTTTGTATTCCGATGTAAAGCTACTGGCAGTCCATATTTTATTATAGTCAAAGGTTCATGTGTTATTATTGTTGAGTGTAATAACTTTTTATATATTATTTATCAAGAAAAGAATGAAAAAGAACTAATTGCCCTTAAAGAAGTTATACCACTTTGTGTCTTAATATACTCACGCGTCTACAAGACGATCTGTTAAATTGCTTTTTCTCTTATATTCTTATATTCTTTTTTGTGTAATGACTTACTGCCACTTGTATATATGTATATATACACAACATATTACGTACTCTCTAAATTTCTTAGAATAATACATCTAAAATTCAAGTAATTGAAAAATTGAGTCGAATCACTCGAGTTAGAGCAACTTTTCACTCATATGAAGTGAGTTCTCGCACTTTTTGTTGTAAAATAAGAATATTTTACTCTGAAGTAAATATGTGCATTCTGTATCGTAGAGTGAATATTTCAACTCTATGTAATGTGAATATTTTCATTCATTTGAAGACTGAATGACCGTATCCGCTATAAAGTGATTTTGCAATACCTATTGCCAAGAGTTTCAATAGCTGAATCAGTAAAGCACCGGTCTAACAAGCAGAGATTTGAGATACAAGTTCAGTTGCGATGATATCTCACGATGGTTTATATTTGTTTTGTGCAATAAGAATTATTCATTTGAAACGAGTGACACATTCATTCTACGGTCAGAGTTAATCAATTGAATTTTCACTAATTATGAGTGGCAATATTTTCACTACCGCTTAAAGTGAATATTCATATTTCGTTTGTGTGGAGTTAGAACTTTTACTAATAAAAAATTTGAAGTGTATGTAAAAATCTGATTGTCTTTTTTTTCTACAAATATACAATTGCGACGAACGGATTTTCGAGATCGAGATAAATATTTGCGTACGGCGTTTTTAAGATGCGAATAAAAGCGCGTTGTAAATATTCTGGAAGCCTGTAACATTATATCGAAGAAGCCTGCGAATATCGGTAATACATCTTACATGCATATACACATGCTTTATGCCACGCGAGTTTCGTCGTATCTCGAAGCGACACGTTTCGTGCTGTTGACTGTCTCCTTCATATTGAAATCACGTAGCGCGCCATCGGAAGAGGTTTGCTTTCGATGTCGCAGTATCGACGATATGACGTTCCTGTGCGAGCATGACGACTATGTCGACAACGACGACGACGACGACGACAACGACGACAACAACAACAACAACGCGGCAGATGCCTTGTGTGTTGCTACTGATAGCGCTGTCAATGCAACTGACTTGCTTTTACCAACGCAACGAAGACAACTTACATAGACGAGCGACCTGCCAGAGTGGCGGCAGATAGTTCCGCGAGTGACTTTGATTATAACACACAAGATATCGTAAAACACGATAAGAGCAAGTGGAACAATGACGTGACGCGATAGCACCGTGTTCCAAGATAGAATCAGGTGTCGAGGCATTTCGAATCCTCGGTGTGTTTGGTAACAGACTATTATTTGATATAAAATTCAATATTACACGAACAACTTTATTTACACACACACGCACGCACGCACGCACGCACACATACACACACACAGCAACTTTATCAAATATATATGAAATATCATCATATTTAGTTATCGCTAAAGTAATTTAAAAAAAATTTTTTAAACTTACAAAGAGCTAAACATTTATAATAACTCATTTTATCTGTTTTATCAACAAGACGTTAATTATTACTTATCTTTTGTAAAAAATTTCTTATTTCGTGCATCCTCTTCTATAATTCCTTTCTCTCGCTTAATACACTTATCGTAGTTGCGTCTAAAGTGTCCTTCAGCAGTCACACGTGCATAAAGTAATCTAATATATCTTTCTTTCTAGAAACGAAGAAGCCTGTGAGCTTCCGAGGAGCTCACGACTAACATGCCAACGAAGTGAAATCCTGAATATTCTTTTTCGCATATTCACGTCAATGCCAAGGTCGGACCACATATCCGCCAATCCGAGCACGTACGATGCGCCGTTTACTATGCGCCTTTTTAGCATCACGAGAACTAAGAGAACGTATTCTAACTTTATAGTCAACGTTCGTGTGTGCTTCTGCCAAGACACGCGCGATCCTTCACGCGACACCGGTTACTTCTCTCCCGAGACATTTTTCCCGGACTTTAGTCGGGAACAATGCACAATATTCTAGATGGGGATTACGAGTTATGCATTTCTTGGCCCCCGCACGCGAGACGTGACAGCCTCAAGCACGGAAGCTTTACGATCTATATTGCTGGATCTACCGGGTTTCTCTTTACTATCGTAGAGGTGATCGAAAGCTTGGAAAAGGAGGACACAGCCTATTTTCCTAATCTTATGTGCGCCATTCGTGACGAGAGATGTTCCAAAGCACATTAATCGAAAAAATAAAAAATTATAATTAAAGAAACTAGGGCACTGAAGTCTAAACTAAGAAAATATGAATAAGATCATAAGAGCCGTTTTTGCAGGATGTTATGCCGAAATATACTTTTATATATATATATATATATGCATACATATATATATATATATATATGTGTGTGTTCACATGTAAATTTACACGTGAGTTTTTGAATTGAAATTTCCAATTCTTAAAATCTTACAGGATGCTATACTTGCATCTCATATATGAAAGACCCCATACACCCCCCGAACTAATTTTAAAATATTGCGAAAAAAACCTAAAAAATTATATTTTATATTCACTTATTCGACTTTTGACAACTAGTTTTCTTGTTAGTATCTTAGTATATCTTAGTAATCCAAAAATCCCTTCTCACACACACACACACACAGTGTAAATTTGATTATTTGTTCAAAGATATTAAATTTGCATTCATAAGACACACTGTTAAATAGTTTGTTGCTTCAGCTTCATTAATCATCGGCCAAGTTATATGTAATAGATGTACGTCAAAGTCAACAGGCGTGCATGCATGTGTCGCCTGATATCCAACAATCATATCGGGTCACGGGCGCAGGTCGAATGTCGAATGACCAAGTGAGAAGCTCGGAAGGCCAGTCACGAGTCGCGCGAATCAAGTAACCGAGTGCCCGTTCGCCACTTGTAATTAGTTTTACGGGAATTCGATGCAGCAACGCGGACATGGCAGCTGCAGCTTGCAACGAGCGAGAATCGTTGCAATCGAGTGGGCGATGGGACGGAGAAACGGGCAAGAATGTGTCTCATAAACTTCGTTGCAACACTGACGTACGTCCAGCATGAACGAAAATTACAACACGATAAAAAGAAAAGAGACTAAAAGTGGAAATGTGTAAGCAGAGCGAAACGTGTAATCGGACGTAGCGGCGTCACGAAACACGAACACCTCCAAGTTTTAATGACGCGCACAACAATAGTCTTTTTTTTACGTGCGAGGTTATCCTCTGTTAAAACGCGAAGCAAATTAACCACGTCCGGGGCGGAGACTAATTTCGATCCTATGTCGGAAAAAAGAGCTGCACCCTGCACCGCGTTGATAAGCTAAAAATTGGAAATTCCTGAAGCAGCGTGGCCTCAATCAATCACGAGAGAAACTCTTTTAAAGCCAGCACCAAAACCGTGTCGAAATCCTTTTTTTATGAAGCATTATAAAATCGCATTGGAATCTTTCTGAAATACGAAAAGGATTTTATCACATTAATAAAACGCGTCGGTCTTTTACGGAGTGGTTAAAAAAAAATACGACTTTGCTATATGTGTCAAAACTATCACACATAAAAGCAGAAAAAGAGAAAAGAAAAAATCTACTTCGCGGTAGTCTTATGTATACGTTCTCGTTGAAAAAGCGGAAATCTATATCGGAATATATATTCGAAAACAGCTTGATATCCGTGTAATCTCTTGAAATCAATTTTGGAAAGACCATAATATCGATTAGCGCGAGACAGCGGGAATATATTCCGTAGTACGGTGTGAACGGGACTTTAGATGAGAAACTCGGTAAAATCGCGTCGCGGCTGATCGCAGCAGGAGCGTTTTACCATGGATTATAAATGAAGCAACTCGACGCCAACGCTTTCTCGACGGCGGCGTTAAGCTTGAGCTGCTGCCACGTGCTCACCCACAGCGTCGTCGTCTAATCGATAATTACAGGTGATCGACCGATCGCTCAGGTAATCGATCGAGAGGAATAGATGAGCATCGTGATACTCGGCCATTCGCACCATCGTCACTGTCGTCGTGTTACAAAGGTGACGACGTCACGTCGTCTTGAGAAAACTATCGGCTTTTAGTTACGGCGAGAAGCAATACGGAAATTAGGGTAGAGAGGTTTGCCTCTCCAACACGCTTAGATTGCTAGTCGTTGTGGTGTAAATACAATGTTTTTATCCTACGGTTTTGTATAATAACTACGAAAGATAACAAGGAAATCGCGCGCAAGAAAATGAAAAAAGATACGCAGGATCAAACATGACTTTGAAAAAAACTTTCGAGTGTCTTGAATGTTTTTTTTAGTTGCAGTATGTAAAAATGGTTTTTTAATTTAAAATAAACGTTAAATAATAATATGCTATTTAAGTTATTAGATTAATTAACGTGTATATATGTATATATATATATAATAATAAATGAGAAGATGAGAGAATGTTGAAGTTTTTACAGCTTGTATGCATATAAAATGAATATTACGAATATATACCGCAATAATAAAAGATAAAACTTGAAAATATAACTGTGATAAAAGCAGAACTTGTTTCTTAGAGACTCGGATCCTTTGTTTTTCTCTCTCTCTCTCTCTTTCTCTTAAGGCGTGAACTATATTTGCTTCATTTCAAGTGCAGAGAATGTAGAAAGTACAGACAACATGACGTTGAGTATATAACGAGCAGAGAAGACATATTCCTGTGACATCCGACTAATTCGTTAGCACACTTGTCACGCAGTTTTATATGTATTCCAGGCAGGAATTATTTCCAATCACGTGTGTCGTACGATGTAGTTTTTATATATACAGTGTGTACGTACACAGCGCTTTTGAGACTTATGTTCCATCAAAAAATTTCATAGAAACAAATATTTTTCAATGTTAAATACTTGGATAACTGACCTTAAATTACACGATTAGTTCAACTAGATAACTGATTAAATATCATACGTTAATTTTTTGTAAATGCAAAACATTTAAATTTAATTTAAACAGATAAAATTCTGTTACTTTTTTCATCGTCAGTATTTGGATATTTTTATACAAAAAAAACTCGCTTCACTCTCTCTCTCTCTCTCTCTCTCTCTCTCTCTTTCTCTCTCTCTCTCTCTCTTCCGAAATTGAAATCAACAACAAATTCTAGTATGTGAGTATGCGAATTTGCGACCACCGTGTGTATAAGGTAACGCGCCGCCGAGCGCGATAATACGCCCGACCGATATTCGGTACGACGGATTTCGATTTATGTCGCGGTGTTCGTGAGGACGTGTTTCCCTTTGCCTCGTCAGCGCCGCACTGTTGGAAAATTGCGATTGGTAATTCTAGTCATGTTGGCGGCGTGCTAGTAACGGAGTTACCGGATCCGGCGTGTTTCCGCGGCTCGGCGCGCGCGACGGCATCGGACACGAAAACTACTCGCAACAATCGACCGTCGCGTCTAACAAGATCAGCCCATAGTAAAGCAAATAATAGCTCTAAGGCTTTATTTTAATATTTTTTATTTTTATACCAAAATTTTATGTTAAAAAAACGAGCCTATATAAGTACGTTTCTTTTTTAGTACTAATTTATAAACAATGCAACAAACAAATAGTATTTGTAGGTAATATTTATATCAAAAAGATTCAAAACTGAAAGAAAGAAAAAATGTAAAAAGTAGAAGACTAAAAAGAATAAAAAGGTAAAAGAAAAGTATCCAAACATTTTTACATCGCTTCTCGTTGCTTGTTATCAGAAAAATTATTTTTTATATTTTGGTAGGAATTAAAGAA
The DNA here is from genome assembly GCF_002006095.1 of Pseudomyrmex gracilis. Lineage (NCBI taxonomy): Eukaryota > Metazoa > Arthropoda > Insecta > Hymenoptera > Formicidae > Pseudomyrmex > Pseudomyrmex gracilis. The sequence continues at coordinate 29,800 of NW_018020934.1, read as the reverse complement.
TAAAGTACAAAGCTTTCGTCGAGTCAATCTTAACTGAACTTAACAAAATAAACTCAAAATAAGAAGAGCAGGAAATCAGTAATAATTACTTCTTGGACGACTTGTGCTCGTGTAAGAATAATGTCGCACACACGCGCGCGCGCGTACAAAAGCTTTCTTAAATTTATCTATAACAGCTAAAGAACAAACGATAAAATAAAATAAAGATTTCATCAACTTTCTATTTCATATGTAAACACAGAGTTTTATAAACTCGGTTTTAAGTTTTTTTTTTATTAGTTTTCTTTAATTATACACCGAAAAAATTATATTCTCGTAAGTAGAAGATTTTATACTTAAAAAATCTTCTTAAAGATTTTAGATGATATTCTTCTGAAATTAAGAATATATTCTTTATTCAAGAATATATTCTTAATTTAAGAATATAGTCTTTTTCGNGAGGCTTTATATATTCTAATCAGTATATATTCTTATCAATATTACTATTTAGAGGATTTTGCTCTTAAAATAAGAAACTCTTCTTGGCGCCTATTTTAGTATAAAATATACTTAAAGTAAGTGGGATATCCTCAAAATAAGAATACAATTTTTTCGGTGTAACAAGGGATTCTCTGTAAACATTGTAAATATTGTTTCACGCTGAATAACATCTATATTTAAAAACTAAAAATAAAAATATGATTTTATGAATTAAACTTTGAAAATTAACCAGTTTTTCTTTTTTTTCCAATTTAACAAGGTTTTACTGTACACATAGGTATTTTATTTTTAATTACTTCTTAACCTTTTTATAATGTAACCTTTTGTGAATTTATAATTGTAATAACAAGAGAGTTAGCTGCATAATAATATATTTTATGGAATAATTATTCAACGTGATTCACGCAAATCCGCATTGTTTCGCGATAATTCAGCCGAGTAAGAAAATGCGCGTGCGATTGAAATTATGACGACAAGGCTCTTAGTTTTCTCTGTATGTAAGTATAGCGCTCTAGGAATCTTTCCGGTCTTTCTAATACGCAGATTCAGAAGATGGCGACGACTACGGAATAGAAAGTAGACGCAATCTCTCCTCGGAACAGTCGGTTCCGAGTATTCTTGGAATACTCCGCAAATTTATGGTACAGTGGCGAGAGAGGAAACTCCGAGAAGTTTCTCCCCGCGCGCGTTCTCCAAAACTTAATTAATTAATAATCCTACTTTAGAACGATAGGATTTCTCGATTATGTTTAGCGCGACCCTGAGTGTGTTTTGTTGTGTGATATTTAATGAAGAAGCGTGCAAAACGGAATAAAATAGGTGATAATGGAATAAAATAGAGGAAAGAGAAGTGAGAATTTAATAATATCATAAAAAATAAGCAGTGAAAATTTTTTACGCTGGTAAAACATTGTGATAAATTTCATAAATATGATAAGACCGTAAATAATAATAGAACAAAAGAAAAACGATAAAATATAAAGACAGTCACCATGCGAACCATTTTTTGATCAATGCGATCGAGTGCGATTATTTTTACTATAACAAGAACAAACGGCGAGTTGAATCGATCGCGAGCCGAATGAATACTTCGTAAAGGTCCCCCTATCGTATTCTATCGTTCGCCGCACTATTAACGCTTACGAGCTCGCGAGCGGCTTCTCTCTCGTCGATCGACTCGTTCTGCGAAAGTAACGTCATTAAGACGAAACTTAAAGAGATCTCGAATTTAGAGAGAGAGACCAAACCGGTCTGCAGTCGAGAAAAACCCCTTCATTAAACTTTCCCCTCAGAATAAAAGGTCGGCGCGGGAGGTAACTAGAGGTCGAGGAAGATTGAGAAGATTTAGGCGAAGAAAGGAGAGAAAGGCGGAGGTAGAAGAAATGGTAATGAGAGAAACTCGGAATGAAGTGAAATTCGAACTATCTTTCATCTTTTTCGAACAATCAGCACAATTGCTAGAGATTGTTATGACCATTGGGCCTTCACTGATAACCGCATTTCTGTCGATTTTCCGGCGCAAATTATTTGCATACATAAATTGCTATGCCAGTTACGCGTTTCTTTATATTTAAATATCAGGAAAAATAAACAAAGCTTTCACTTTAAAACTCTGCTAGAAGTGATACAGAAACTGTCTCGAATTCCAAATATGTAAATTAATCTAGACTCGAATTCCAAATAAGTAAATTAAACTAGACTAAAAAAAAAAAAATAAACTAGTAAACTTGTGTGTGTGTATTCCCTAATTCTTATTTCTTCATAGCTATATATATTTTGTTCTTTCCAGTGTTATATATTTCGTCAGAAGAGGCACAACGCTGTTAAATTTGTTGCGTAAACAACCATGCGTTTCTAGTAACTTGCATAAAATATGTCCGAAAATTTCTTGACCTCACGCGGTTTTACCGCTTTTACACCCTACCCTATAGAGTCCCACGGGCGGGGGTTACGAGCAACAAAACGTGGGAAAGAGCGGGACCGACTAGTTCACAGAGATAAGGAGTCTCGTTTATAATAGGCGCGCGCTGCCCACTGCCCACACACTTTCTCGACTAGTCTCTCGTCAGTGTGCGCGCGCGAGTAAATGCCTTATCGTTTGATTCGCCTCGTTTGTTGCCGGGACCGCTGCCTCTAGAGAAAGGCAGGAAATCGCGTGCGAGTTATACCCCGCGTACATGCACACTTGCAACTCGCGCGTATGTCGACGTGATTCACAGATGTATGTATATAGACAAGGAAGAAACAGAGAGAGAGGGAGAGGATTTGTCGATCGGAATGGATTCAGGGTTATGGGTCGTCGAATAAAGTTATAACTCGTACGCAAACCGCCGGAACAATGGTATCCCGAGGTGAGCGTTTCCTCGACATCACGCAACATGTTCGCAGGGAAAACGTAAGGTTTATATACACGATCAGTGGAACGTCGAATATGTATGTTCAACATCGTTATGCTAAGGTTAAAATAATAATTCTTCACTGTATGGATATGGTTTTTAAAAATGTACTCCTCTATTTGAAGATTGAAATCGACCCAAGTGATGCGTAGTATAGTAAATAGTTGTAAGTGTGATACCACACAAACTTTGTGATTTTTCAGAGATATAAAAAACATTACGCAATTTCTTTGGAGGATCTTAAGCATATAATATTGAAAATATATTACTGTATACTTCTATTTCTTTTATATTAGACACTAAGGAGAGTTTAAACATACGTTTCCCATTAACATACTTCTCCATAATATAATTTACGGAGATCGTTATGTAACATCGTGTTATAAGTTTTACTTTTAAGAACATTAATATTTCACAATTATATTAATGTAGGGCTATACAACTTCGACGAAGTTGTAAAAGAGATTCTAGGACCTACTGACACATTAAACAAAAATCGTAAATCGACTCTCGAAATCTCTCATTAGAATTTAAATCGATGCGAGATGCATATTAGGAAAAAAGCGTGAAGTAGGTCATTGCACAAATATCCTCGGTATGAGAATGAATTGCCGGAGATTATAGGAAATCGAAGATCGACTGAATTGCTGATAAACCATTATTTGAAACATAAACAGATTAAAACCGATGAGTTATATAGTTCCAGTCTCAAAATCACAAAATTTAATATTATATCAACGTAATCAATATTGATTTGATTGCGAATTTTTACGAGCAACGTTGAAGTGATTACATTAAAATTTCAAGCTTTTTTTGAAATTTTGTTTACACTTTATTCTAGCATATAAAGAAAATTTACCGATTGAACGTAAAACAGATGGCTGCGGCGTTTCGTCAAAGACGCGCCAGACATTTCCCATAAAGTACGCCGCCTTCCATCGTCTAATCATTTTCCCCCTTTTTGGCACGGGGGCCACGACATCCATTTGAAGCTTTGGCAACCTCAGAGATACGCGTTTTCGTTTCTTTCGTATTTTTCCTTTTCGTTGCCGTGCGCCGAAGCATTGGGCGAAACGACGGACTGCCCTACTTTCGTTATTGCCGGAGCTATTTCGATTGGTAGATCGGATGCACACACCCTGTGCGAGTCTCGTTCACCTCGATAAACTCGTTTGGCGGCGGGAGGTATATGCCAATACGATTTCGTATCGCCGCGCAATTTTTGAGGCGCTCGTGACAGAATATCCGGCTCGACTGAAACGATATCCGCGGCCAATTTACTTTTATAAGAGTTCTCATTATATTCCAAAAGCGATGAAAAGAGAGAACACGCTTCGATTTTGAACGCGAGCTTTTTGCACTACATATCAAATACGTGCTCATCTTACTAATAACGTAAACACTGAAAGTTTAATGGATCTCCATTCGGTAAACATGTGACCGTATAGTGGTTTGCTATGTTGTTTTTAAAATCACCGTATATGACGATTAGTGAATAAAACAACACGCGTGATATGTCTGTTGCTACATATCCATCTAATTTGCGCGCAATAACATTCCTATTTCAATTTAAAAAAAATTAAAGAATTGACTCCCGTTCAAAGATTGATTCATCTAGAATAAACGAGAATAATCAGAAAGAAACACGAGGACGATCCGCGGCGATTCACGACGGGTGGGAGAGGGCGAAAGAAAAAGAACTCGAATACTTCTTAACCACGGATGTCGGCGGCTTTGAACGCGCAGCGATAACTCGCGAGGGGAAACGAGCCGGTGGTTATCCACTGCTCGCGGAACGATTTAACGGCGGGTTTGCTCGGCCGGGTTAATGATAGCCCGAGCGAGGAAAGTACTCGCGGCGACGGTGGCGGCGGCGGCGACGACGACGACGACGACGACGAGAGAGACCTATTGGGTGGCACGCGGGTCAGGTGCTCTCGTAGAAAGTGAACCAACCGTGTACTTGGGGGAACTCGCGAGAACGTGAACGTAACCAAGTAATCAGTCGGTCCGGGAGATTGAGAGAGAAGCAAAAGGAAAGCAGGAAGGGGGCATGATGACGACTGGTTCGAAACGTGTCCCACTATCGCGAGAAGGCACGTCCCGATGTTACTATCAAACATAAAAAGACTTTCCCGACGACGTGTGCTGTCAGTACAAATTTGTTTTTACATTGAAGAAAGAATTAAAAAGAAATAAAAGAGAAATCTCTTCTCTTTTCTCTTTGTTGACGACAACAGAGAGCTTGAGAATTCGATACGCTGTTCGTATCGAATTGATACGTATGTCTTTCGATGTGCTGTTTATAAAAAAAACTGATAAGATTATCTTGGTAACATATAAAGCGCCATGCATATGCAAAATGACATCAACTATTAGAGAAAAATATATCGTTTGTTTCATAAATATATCTTATGAAAAATGCACAAAGAAATTTATGTTAAAAAATAATAGAATTTTTATTCTTAGAAATTTTTATTTTTTTTAGTTAGACTAAATTTTTATTTTTAGTTAGACCTGGATCTTATTATTTGATTTTATATATGTGCAGAACATGGAAAGAGAGAGTTTCATTCATTAAAAGTTGACTTTTAAAATGATACGTTAGCGTACAAAGATGCAAGGTCTTACAACTTTGAGGATGACTCGGCTATTAACTACAAGATTATGAATCTCGTTATAACCAAGTTATTGACGACTTCTACTTGGCGTAAGACTTGTCAAACTGGAAAAACAAGTCTCTTTTCCAGCAAAATATATTAAATTGGACTTCAATTTTTTCAGCGACTGTGATACATTAGTTTACTCTATAATTTACTTAACATATCTTTGTCATATATGATAAAAATGTGTAACAAAAAAGAAAAAAAATATAAAGAAGTTATAGATTAAACAAAGTATTATATAAAAAACTGAACTATGTAACTACTTTTCAAATATTTTTTATTTATAAGTGTTTATCATTTACTTATAAACATTTAATAGGAATTTCCCTATTTTTTTTATTTCTCAGAAGACAGATTAAGGCTTCGATGATATAGATAAAGCTTATATTGGCAGTAACTCAGTTTGGATAAATATCTTCGCGATGCTATCAAATTTTCATTATCTGTCATCAATAAGAGATTTAGATGTCGCAAAAAGTAGTCTAGTCTCTTACATAAGTAGTACCTATATCGCAAAGTATATTATATACATGTATATGTACACACGCGCGCGCACGCACGCACACATACGCACACGCACACGCATACAGAGACAGAAAGAGAGAGAGAGAGAGGGGGGGGGAGAGAGAGAGAGAGAGAATCGAGATACAATTTTTGCTGGAAGCAAACCTTTCAACTTAACGAACGAAGTAATTTTCGTTCGAAGTCCCGGGCATATGGCCGATAAAAAGAACGGAACTTTCGCAGAAAAGTAAAGGAAAAACGAGTTTTCTCATCGGGAACACTCCGCGCTTTCCCACGTCCGAATCGTTCGACGAGTGGCGAAGACTGCTGGCAAGTAAGTGCCGAGCAATTCAAAAATAGTATCGCAAGCTGCTTGTTATGAAAATATAACGTAATCGATGCATATCATCGCGACAGCCTCACGTAAAATGTATAAGTCGTATAATTTGAGAAAATTGGCGTACATCAATTATTGTTAAGTGTAGTATATAGGTAAACTTGAAACTCGAATAACTCTTATTATTCTATAGTTTGAAGATGTTATTGAAGAACAAAAGAAAAGTATAACCACGTGCTGCGTCTATTATTTAGTTGTTCACATTTGACTTGAAAAAAGTTTTAGATTTTGTTTTATTTTGTTAACCGAATATATTGATCTGAATTTAATGAATTTTAACATGTTTAAGGAAAAGAGACGTATTTGTGTACGCGTTTAAAAACTAATTTATTCCTCACGTGCAATTTACACGTGACTCATGTCCGGAACGCTGCATGCTCATGACGCTGAAATATTAATCAATGACCTAAAACAATACATACTAGCAACGCTACTTTCAATTACTTTCACATCAAGCGCTTTCCTTTTCATAGCAGAAACAATGTCAAACTTGTTCTATGAAAGCGTCATTATTTGTTATTATCTCTACTAAAATAGCGTTACGGTAATAGAACCAAATGTAGCGAGATGAAATTTAAATAAATAATTTATATAATTTACAAAACTTAAATTAATTTTTCTTTAAAAATTTAATTTTAATGGTCGATGAATTTTTTTACAATTTGCATTGTTAACTTTGGAATTATGTAAACACGAAACAAGAAAACTTAAGTAATTTTCTAGCTTTACGTACGTAAGTAATTTTCTAGCTTTACGTAGAAATATGAAAGTAATCATAGTGCATAAGGGATACTGATGTCTGCAGCAAACTTTCACAGCGACGATATAATAAGCTCAGCTGTGTCAAAAGACAACATGGATCTTTTTTAGCACGAGTTATCCGACGTTCGCTTAATTTTATGAACGCCCTCATTTATCAACGTTACGGAGACTCGCCTTTATTTATCACTTTGACGTCAAAGTCGAGCCCTTTTCTTCCAAAAAAAACGTCGTCATTTTAAAAGAAATATGATATTTGAACCACATCACCGCACGTATGAAGCGCGCAAACACGCGTTAATGAGAACACCTGAGTGACACAAATTGATAACGCGCGTGCAATGACAATATATGACGCGCTTTCGCTTTTAGAGTCGTATACTCAAGATCGACCCAGAAAGTTATAACAGAGAGACACTCCCTTGAGAAAAAGTGTGAAGATGTGACTCAAATTTATTATAAAATATATAACTGTGAAAACTTCACTTATTACATTTTCTTGTAATTGTGAGATAATGTCGAATAACAAAAACTTATAAGCAACGAGATTTGTGCAATCGCGGCAGGTACCATCTTCGTCATGCCCTAGTTACGGAGCCCTGGCTCGGAGCTTCGTGTCCCTCTCTCTCTCTCTAACATGTACAATACACCGTGCGCGCCGAATAACGAATGAATCATGCCGTGTGTATACGCAAAGCGGCTACGGCTCACTTTCTCTCCTTTGGGTTCGTCCTCAATTACACGGTGTCTCGAAGTGGACTCCCGTGTAATTACACGGGTGAGATGGTTCAGCGAACTGTGCGTGGCCGAGCGCATCGCGGATAACAATTTTCTTTTTTTGACCCCTTTCACTTGGTTTACTAACGCAAAGCCTGGTTTTAGTTCAGCAAAATAGTATTTTTGTCACACGGATATCTGACATCCAAATATAGAAATAAAGTTTCAAATTTCCACATTCGTATGTTAATACATCTAAAACTCTCTTTTTTTCTTTTCTTCTCTTTCTCTGTCTTCTTAGTTAAAAAGAATAAATTAAACTAATTAAGAAAATTCGAAGTAATTAATAGAAAACCAAAGACTAGCGCTTCACAATAAAGTGCAAAATGCAAATAGACAACATATAAATAGAGGGACTTTGATGCAATTGATCTCTGGACATTTCGCAATTCGACAGACAAATCGCGAAACACAACAAAGTGAAGGAGACACCTGTAGGCGACACGCAAGTGACACAAACACAATGAGCACTTAGACTAATTATGGCGCAATCGTAGTTACTTCTAAGAAATCGTGATGACGGTGCCACCCGAGAGATCCCCTGATACAATGCACATACATTTGTTTCCGAGATACTTTGGCTCTCACACTGCGCACTGTCAAATACGTTTATATACATCGTTATGTATATACGCGTGCGTTACTTTCGCACACTTACATTCAGCGCGATTTTGCGAGTCTTTTACACAAACAATCTATAATCGTAGTAACGCTCAAAAGAAAATTTGCATGCAACTTTACAGTAACGATACTTAATCGTTAATCATTTAGGAAAGAAATCGCTATTTTTACAAACTAACCCTTTCGACTTGATTGCTAAATGACGAACTATTAAATATTGAATGTTGTTAGTTCGAGTTTGTGCATAAGCATTTGCAAAATATGGGCTATACATGTGCTATAAAAATTTATAGGACGTTTTATCGTGCACGCAAAAACTTTGTTTGTAGAAAACCATAAAAGTTATATTATATTCTATTAAAGATAAATTAAAGTCATTAGCTCTTCTCTCTTAACAGAAAGCTTTTCGGATATATTATTCCTGCTGAAATACACACAGTCCTCTCTCGTTCCGTACGAGGTCAAGTACATTCCGCAGAAGACGTGTACTACACGCATTTGATAGCAATAAAATACAGAAGTTTTTCGCGTGATTTCATATAAGAAAGCAACTCCGTGTAAAACGGTGAGAAAAGAAGAAGAAAGAAAAGATATGTTGAGAAAACAAGATGGAAAGAGAATGAGAGGAAATAATGACAAGCGGAACATCTTGATGTGTCGAGGAGAAATGACAAAAGTGCCCGCAAAGAAGAAATGATTGGCAACGACGACGCACGGTGTGTTGCGGTATTGAATAGTAAAAGTCTTGAAGAACAATGGATAAACGGAATAGAGGAGAGCTGAGACCTTTCAGAAGATCGAGCAATCGGTAAAAATAAGTGCAACACAATGAATAGAAGCGCGCCCGACAAAGGTTCTCTCTTTCCTCTTTCTTTCTTCAATCGCGAGTCATTCTTCACGAACGTTTGTTTGACAGGGAACGTAAATTCAAGTACGATTATTCATCCATCCCTAATCGCACTCATCAGATTATGAAAAGTCGAAAGATATTAATATTCGCGTGACAGAAAGTAATTTTCTCTAAATAACTTGCTTTTGGGACTAGACCATAAATTTTCTCGATTGCTTTGAATGAACATTAAGAAACTTCACAAAAAAAGATCAGTCATAAAATCGTCAACTTTTATGACTTTCCCTTTTTTTAATGAAAGAAATAAGGACAAAGAAACTTAAGAGATAGAATAATAAATTCAAGAAAAGTTACTGTAGATTCTTATTTAAAATTTGAAAAAAATTAACTCGGTAAAAGAGTTTAAGTAGTTTAAAAGAAATATCAATTGTTTAAAATTCTCGAACTGCAATGTAATGTAAATATACAATAAACACATACAAAAAAATTAATACATTATTTAAAATTACAATATAGTGTTTATTTAAAAAACCTAAAAACTGCTCAAACGTTAATTTTTTTATACTATTGTTTAACTCTTTAAGTTTTTTTTTTCTATTGAAGATAAAGTACGGCCTTTAAGGATCTGCTTGAATAGCCTTATGATAACTTCTTGAGATAGTTATAGGTTCTTATAGTAGGCATGCAATGCCATCTATAAAACTGATTTCAAGCCACGAGAAAACATTGATGATAGTTACATAGATAAGATAGTCATATCACTTTACCGACCTTCATATATAGTATTCGTAAAAAACTTGTAAATATAAACAGAAAGCATGCGATATTGATTTCTTGAGTGCTAGCACTCTATAATACAATTATTTTTTCTTTTCCTTTTTTTTTTGTTGATTTATCTAAATAGAATTTAGATATTTTGTAAGTTTTCATTCGTGGATAAGTAATAAAACCCCTACTTAACTTTTTAAATATATATATATATATAAGATTAAAGTCTCAAATTTTCAATTAATAAATTATTAGAAAATATAAATTGGTTTTAAATAAGTATATTGTTGATAAGCAGCAATGTGTACATTCATTCATTGAAAATATATTATTCGAAATATATAATTTATACCTATTATTATAATATAATTTATATAATTATTATTAATATAATTATATTATTAATATAATATAATTTATATAATTTATATATTATTCGAAATATATCAAAAAATAAAATATTTGAATAAAGGAATATTATATTTTCGCATATATGGTTTAACTATTTTCTTAATAAATAAATTCTCTTTACTTACCTTGTAAGTTGTCCAGCATAAATGTTAGCAGCTTGTTTGTTCCCGCTGGCTCTCCATTCCCGTACAACGTCATAACATCCTTACTCAGTGGATTTCCTTGAAGTCCAAGCACTTGTAACTGGAACAACTTTCCTAATTCATATGGTAACACGCGAAGGTAGTTTTGGTTCAAAAACAACTCCCTGAAAAAATATAGTAAAGATGTTTTATCAAATATAGTTTGAATATGTTTGATTATTAGTTCTTTTATAAATGTTATTGTTTATTATACCTGAGGTAGATAAGGTCCCCCAGTTCAGCAGGTAGACTACGCAGCTTATTACTGCTGAGATCTAAGATACGTAGGTTGACAAGACGACCGATTTCAGGTGGTAGCCTTTGCAAACTATTGTCGTTCAAATACAAAGCAGTCAAGTGAATCATTTGCCATAGATTGGGACTTAGATTCCTTATACTGCCTGTTATCTCCAACTCCGACCAATGAGATTTCTTCCCTGACTGATAATCTTCAGGACACATGAGCGTGTACATACGGCTTGGTTTGGAATTTTCATACTTGTCCTTATGATTGCGAGACATGTTACAATATTCTGGAAAATAAAGTATAAAATCTCATGTGATTCATTATTTGAATAAATTATTAAAAACAATTGTTAAGCTTGCACTTCAGTAATAAATAGCTATCCTATACAAAAAAAATGTTATAGTATATATGGCACGAGACTACTAGCAAAACAAACATGTCTTTAAACTTTGTAGTTACATTCAAAATATATGGATAAACATTATAGTGCATATAAGTTAAAGGAATTTTGTTCTATTCTGTGTCCATTAATGATACACACCAAATATGAATCTGTATAACCTATGAGAAAGCAACAGAATTTTTGCAACTCGCGTTATTTAAATGTAGCGCGATATCGCCGATCTCGCTGTAAAATGCGACGGCAATCTACTCGATGGAAGTAAAATCGCACTTAAGCACAAATTTCAACTGGTGACAAAATTTGTTTAGCGTTAACTACTCGTCTTGCCGAGAAGGTTCATACGCTCTCTCTCGACAAGTCGAAGCGTTTACTTCATTTTTCCAGCAAAGAGACGCTGCAGCGACCAGAGAACGATTGTTCGAGCGCGAAACGAAATTACGTACCTTCATCTACCTCTTCAGCACAAACGAAACGCGCGGAGAGTTGTTACCGAATGAAAATTTCCGCGTAAACAAAACTACCTTGACAAACACGGATCCTCCATTTATCAACTGCAGCGATCGTGCGCCAAACGGAGCTGCCGGATTGGTCGAACCTTCCCGAAGCAGCCGACGTACGGAACAATTCGCAAACAGTACCAAACGCTCAACACTAGGGCTGCGTTTCGTTTCACGCATATGTGCGCATTTATCCATAGTACACGTGACATATAGTATAGATAAATGCGCGCAATGTGTGAAACGGAACGCAGCTTAGAAAAGAATGATTACGTTCAGAAAACTCAACGGTTGAGAGATCATCACTTATGATAGCACTATTCTTCAAAATCTGATACGATTCTAAAAGTATGATCCAATCATAAGTGATTATCTCTCAACCGATGTGCAACTGTTGAGTTGCTTGAACGCACCCAATAAATTAGCTGTTGCTAATAACAGCTATATAGGTATATCTGTTCATTTTTTTGTTGTTTATAGCTAACATATTATTTTTTGTAAAATATATAAGTATATAATATATAAGAATTTTTTTGTAGTTTTATGGCAAAAACACAGATTTTTACAAATAAAAAATAACCTAGTTAATTTATCTCTGAACCTTTTCCACTTTTAACATTTTCAAAGATTTTCACCTTATTGAGATGTTTTAAATAAAAAAAGGTTGCTTGATGCAGTTGTGGCTTGCAAACTATAAAAGGCAGCCCATACGCCATTTAAATAAAATAATACTTATATATCATAAAAACAAAGAGAAGACTGAGAGCGGCCATCCTATTGTAGTTTTTTATGACGATTTTAGCCGCTGGTTTTCGCGCATAGACTTAAGCCTATGTCACACTACGGATTGGGATTGAGATTAGATTGAAATTTGACCAACCAGAAAAAAGAAAACCAATCCTAAGTTTAGTGATCTTTGCTCTGATTGTCCTAATTTGCAATCCAATCTCAATTCTAATCCGTAGTGTGACATAGGCTTTATATAAGACGATTTTTGGCGATCGTATGGTACAGCGCGTCATTGGTCTAGTTTCCACCGAAGCATTAATTCACACCAAATGCGACGTAGAATCAAATTCAAGTCGATGGAAACCTGTCAAATTGTGCTGATTTCACTTCCGCTTCGATCTATAAGTACTCTACTTCCAATGGAAACAGAGCACTAAATTTGATCAGTACCGGAGTGAAACCGAATTGAGGGTTTCGGTGGAAACTAGACCATTGAATCACGAAATGGGCGCGAAGATCGGGGGTCAAGCGGGGCGGTTGCTCATAGCGCCAATGAGCTCCGTACGAACTAACTAGTAGCAATCGGATGTCCACAACTACGTCGTGTCGATAATGTAACTGCTCTTCCTTCCTATTTTCTTCTCAAAATGTAAAAGTATTG
>NW_018020934.1:3856-10992 GCF_002006095.1 Pseudomyrmex gracilis | reverse complement strand
ATTGAGTAAAATGTCTCAGAAAAGATCCCTTAACCCAGCTATAAAGCAGTCTATTTATGTTTTTTCATATTTTCTGTAATAAACAACTTTTTCGAGAAAAAAATTTTTGTCCGGATTTAAGTGGCGGACCCTGTATTAATGTCTCCGGTAAATGAAAGGAACATATATTGTAAAAGTCTCGTTTAAAAAAATATATGTATATTTAATATTAATATTTATATATGTAGCCACTAAATAAATATAATTCTATTATATTATTATTTTATTCTATTATATCTATATAGTATTGTGTGTATACAATTAAATATATGTAAAAATCAAAACATTAAAAAATAAATAGGGCAAACCGTATATAAATAAGATGAAAAAAATATAACAAATAAATATATTATAACAAATAGATATATGCCAACTGTAAAACGTATTCAGAGGAACATTCACGGACACAGAAATCATACAGAAGAAATTAATTTATTTGTTTTTTTATTTGTTATATCTTTTCTAGGACTGCTTCCGCTAGGTATATTTGCTGCTCTCACTTGATGCCATTATCTGCGTTTCAAACGAACAAAAAGCAGCAAAACCGGGAAAATTTTATTGTTGATACTTATGCAATAATTATATAATTTCATCAACAACAAAGAATGGCATCAAATGAGGGTTAGGTACAAGCAACAACTATGGGTGCGTTTCATTTCTCGCATGAAATGCATGAATGTTTAATGTAGAGCATGAAGTGCAGAAACCGTTCCGTTTCTTCATGCACGCATTATATGCTTTTATAACGGAACGGATTTCATGTAATTCATGCGGCTAACTTATAAACTTAGAACAGGTCTCCTGAGCTATTAGCAAAGAAGAAAAGCCTCTTGCACAATGGAAGAAATAGCGATAGCGATAGAAATAACATCAGTTTTAAAGAGATTATATTTATAAATAACGTTTATATTTATAAATAAGTAATAGCGATAAATTTTCCGACGAGTTGGAATTCTGTGTCTATTGCTTATCGCTATCACTATTCCCTCGCATTGTGTAAGAGGCTAAAGAAAAAGAGCGTGGATGACAATTTAATTAATTAAATTAATTTAAAAAATCACAAATAATTTTTTTAATTACCGTTACATCTTTTACAATAAAAGAAAAAGATTCTTGTTTTACAAGTGATGAAAGCAGTGATGAAAGTGATACACTTTCAAGTAGTGACGAAACTAAGTCCACGTTGTTTGATATTCTGATGATAAGAAATACAAGAGAAACAATTTCTCGTGAAAAATTAACAGATTATGTTGAACAAGTGGTACCAAGATACCACTCGTTCGTTTTTCGCGCGAAATGCATGAGCTGTATGAAGTGCCTCAGCTCGCGAGGTAGGGTACTTCATGCGATCTCATGCACCGGAAGAGGGGAGTTCGGTCTGAGACGGCGCACGAGTCGCATCGATTGTGTTTCCTGTGCCTTCATCTGTGCCTTTTCCTACCTCCTGGTGATTTGTGACAAGCGCACGCGAGTTTTTAGCTTCGCATTTAAGTGAGTACTCCCCGCTGGGGATCTTGAGCCTGCCGTTTTTCGGTGTTTTCTTTATTTTACAGATAGTTTTTTTTGGCGGGCTTTGCCGCCATCTTTGCTGACTGCTTTTACTTTTGCTACGTATTTTAACTGAGTAGCTCTCTTTCTCAAGAACTTGTTCTCAATAATAGTCTTTCGCCGAACGATATCGGCCGATGTCTGCTAGCATGGAAGTTGACTTCGGCGACCCGGGTGCTGACCACCCGAGTGCGCCTAAAAGCAACCATAACCTTGAAGCCGTCTGCCTGCTCGAGCTCTGCTCGGCCGGTCGAAAACTTAACGGTGGAACCTAACCAGGGTCCACGCGACAGGCAGAACACTGCTGGAAACACGGTTCAAAAACGACCGTCCGAGGGCGTTGATCCTCCTCGAAAAAAGGTGAGTACTCCTTTGTCCAGCACACAAAGAGCACTCATTCTCAATAGGTATGGTGCCGGGTCAAGAGGCCCTTTTCTCGTTCATATGGAGTGTTGTAGGTCTGAGCCTCCGACCGGGAGCCCCGGTTCGGATTGCATGCCTGAGAAAAGTAGCATTAGTGTTCTCGGCATGGGGAAAAAGCTTAACTGTCTTGTTTATTCCGCCTTTCTGCATGCCCACGATTTAAAGAGCATTGGGAGAAATAAGTTTTCCGTGTGTTTCCCGTCTGGAAATGAGACTAATTCGTTTGTTGAATCGTTCCAGAAAGTAGCGGAAGAGATCACTCCCCGGGACTCTTGGGTGGCCTTTGTACCAAGCTTTCGAGTTGTGAAACAGTATGTTTTGCGCGGAGTGGACGATGATGACTCGCCCGAGGTGCTTTCAAACATCAGGCCTCCCCCCGACTGGGGCGAATCATGGACCCCACCCTTCGAAGTAGTTAGGATGCAACGGAAAGTTTTCGGTGAGAATAAAAAGTCGTTTACTCTTAAAAACACGAATAGCTATATCTTGAGGTTCAGAACACAGTATGTACCCCAGTCTTGTCTTTATATGGGGAAAAGAGTGTTTCTCTCCTCTTATGTGTATAAAGTTAGGCGGTGTGGCTTCTGTCAGCGGTTTGGCCATACGCAAGCCAGCTGCAAACAATCACGCAGTAAAGACAAGGCCGTCTGCGAGAAGTGCGCTAAGGTTGGTCACTTCAAACCTGACTGTCCTAACCAGTTGCCGGAGTGCATCAATTGCATCCGCGCCGGGACCGGAAATACTGGCCATCAGGCTTCCGCCCCAAGTTGCCCTGCGTTTCTTAGACAAAAAGGTATCCACAAAGTTATGGCGCAACGCGATCTGAACTTCAAAGAGGCGTCGTTGTTGTATGACAGGACGGGTGGCGTTACCGAGCCCGTGGGCACTCCCGGGTCCTCTGTTCCGTACCTGTCTCTTGGTGAGTTCATCACTAACAAAGCTGTCTTCAAGTTCTCAGCCAAGTCGAAACGGGATGGCCACGGTTCGTCGGACTTAACTGTGCTGAGTCGTAACGGCGTTACCCTCTCGTCAAACTCCTCGGTCTCGAGGCCAGGTTATGGGTTTGGTTCGACTTCTGGAACAGCACCTAGCTTTACGTACGCGGATTGCGTGGAGAGAAGAAAAACGATGGGCCGCCCCCATCCTCAGTCTCTTCCTCCGCCGGGCGCTTTAAGCCTGGCTCAGTCAGTCTATCTCCTTGGTCCCGGGAGGCAGGTGGTGGGGACACCAATACGCCCTTGTCGTCCACACCACTCCCTTCAGCCTCCTCCTCTAGGGCCGGCCCTGCCGTTAGGGTTCGCTCTCTAACTTCAAATCTTCAAGAACAAATTATATCTATTCTTCACAAACTTAAACTCACCCACTCTTCTGACAGCAATGATGAAGACCGCGCTGATTTACGTAATGTTGTAACATCCTTGTACAACACTATCGTTGGACTAGATTAGTCTTTTACCTAATCTTCTATATATGTATATCATAGAAATATACTCACAGCTCAGCTCTCTTTGTATCTAAACTTCTCTTTCTTTTTCGGTCAAAAAAGAGTTTACAAGTAAAGAAATGCACCATAACGCGTCTATAAGTCTGGTTCAGTGGAACTGTCGTTCCCTGATTCACAAAATTAACGAAGCTAGACTCCTTCTCCAAGAGAGCTGTGCCCATATAGCTGCTTTCTGCGAAACCTTCATGGATCGCTCATCCATCATCACGTTCCCCAATCACGAAATAGTGTCCTCTGACCGAAATCGACGAAGCAGAAGTGTCGCTCTAGCCATTGCCAAGCACTTTAAATTTCAAATTATAATTAACTCGGACTTAAGTAACCTCTGCCAAGTGAATGTAGTAGAGGTCATCGCTGTTAAAATCCTTCTACTAGACATGCAACACTTACATGTTTTCTCTGTGTACAGTCCTCCCCGGACCTCTGGCACTTCCACTCACCCGGATTTTTGGAAATCCTTCTTTCAAATCTGCGCCACTTATGACCCTGCCGTTGTTTGCGGTGATTTCAACGGTAAAAGTCATCTGTGGTGTGGCTCCCTCCTCTCTGGAAGTGGCGAAGGCAAAAAAATCGAGGCCGCCGTACTTGACTCGCCTTGGACTGTACTGAATGATGGCAGCTTTACTTGGGCTTCGGCCGATCTTTCTCAACGGTCAGCCATCGATCTAACCATAGTATCAAGCGGTCTCTCCGCGCGTTGTCAATGGTCTGTGCTTGAGTATCACCATGGCAGTGATCATTTTCCTATTTTAACTCGCATCAATAGTCGGTTCAGGGGTAAAATACCTTGCCGCCACTTTTTCTCCACCAAAGACGTCGACTGGACCTGCTTTCAACACCTATGCCGCTCGATCTCTGAGGCCTTTCAAATCTCAGAGATAAACGTTAGGGAGTCGTACACCCAACTCATTACTCAGATAAGCGCAGCCCTAGAATCTGCTGGTGCCAAAAAAATTTCTTCCTCACAACCTTCTCGCAGGCCTCCCTCTCCGTGGTAGGACGACTCCTGCTCTCAACAAGTCAGGATAAAACGAGCCGCCTTCTCCAAGTTCAAAGCCCACCCCTGTCTGTCCAACCTTGACGCGTACTTACGAGTGTCAAAGGAAACAACGCGTTTTCTCCGGACCAAAAAACGGTCCGCCTTCCGTTCCTTTTGTGGCTCCTTCCACGCAAACTCCGATGTAGGCTCGGTGTGGAACACAGTGAAGGCATTCTCCTACGCTAAGAACTATTCACGAGACGCGTCAAACCGTAACAACATTGATTTCGAAGGCCTTACCAAAGCTTTTGACAAAATAGCTCCCGCCAATCCTCCGACAGTTCCTAATAGTACAAATCTCCTAGCAAATATCCAACAACCTCAATTTGTTTATGACAACTCTTTTCTTGAGGCTCCCATTTGTTGGGACGAGTACTATTGTCATTAAGTCGCTCAAGGTCAAGTCGGCCCCCGGCCCAGACTTGATCTCTAATAATATAATTTCCTATTTTCCACAAGAACTTCATTTGCTTTTTCTGCAGTTGTTCAACTTTATGCTTGACAAGCAACAGTTTCCTGACCAGTGGAAAGAGTATTTTGTCGTATTTATTTCAAAACCGGGAAGAAAGGGAGCGTATCGTCCCATTTCCTTGGCCAGCAATATCCTAAAGTTGCTGGAAAAGATAATGTGCAGAAGAATGGAATGGTGGGTTGAAAACAACAGCCTTATACCGCCTTTCCAATTCGGTTTTCGTAGGGGCCTGTCTTGCACCGATAATCTTGCGGTACTTATCTCTAAAATCAAGATGGCGAACAATAACCGCCAAGTCACTGGTGCCGTTTTTCTGGACGTGGAGGGCGCCTTTGATAACGTAGCCCCTCTTACCTTACTTTCTATGCTTTCCATCTTAGGATTTCCTAACAAGTTTGTTGGCTTTGTCTCGTCCGTCGTCTCGTTTTGTCGCTTGAAGGGCTATGCGTCAGGTATCCCTCTTCAACAACAAACAACGGTCAAAGGACTGCCCCAGGGCTCGGTACTTAGCCCCGTTTTTTTCAATATTTATATGTCTACAGTTGAGACCTGCCTTCCTCTTCCGGTGAACATTATCATGTACGCAGACGATATCGCCATTTACTGTTCACACCCGTCCATAGACTTTGTCACCCAACAACTTAACATCGCTTTAAACAATTTGAGCTCTTATTTGGGGGAACTCGGACTAAGACTTTCTCCAGATAAGTCGGTAGCCACGTTCTTCTCACTTAATACCTTGCGCAACACTAAATGGCTCATTAAAAAGAATAAAATACGTATAGCCTTAAATGACGTTGAAATACGTGTCGAGTGGACGGTCCGCTTTCTCGGGGTCTACCTTGACTACGCACTAAAGTGGAAAAAGCACGTAGCCGAAGTAAGAAAACGAGTGCTCCTTCGCATTAATGTGTTAAAAGCTATTACAGGTGTAAAGTGGAGAGCTCACCCCAGTGTCATGTCTACGGCGTACAAGGGTCTAGTTCGCTCAGTTCTGGACTGGGGTTGTCAGGTGTTTTCCTCGCTGGGTCCCAGGGAGGAATGTGTACTTAACCGCCTCCAGTACGCATGTATCCGACTTGTGTGCGGGTTCATGCGGTCCACTCCCACAAACGTTCTTCTGGATACGGTTAACGAACATCCGCTGTCGTGTAGACGGAAGTACCTAACCACCAAGTATGTGTGTCGGGTAAGCGTTAGGACTAGTCATCCGTTAAACCCGGTCTTAAGCCAGGTTTCCCAGGGATGGGATCTCATCTGTGTAGACAACAGTTTCGAGCTTTTTAGTGTTGCCTCAGAGCTTGCTCCACTTACGATGCGGGTCGAGACGTCCTCCCTTCCAGGTCCTCTTTCCGCTCCGTATATGGCACGGTTTACGCGTTGCTTGGTAGATACCGAGTCAGGACTCGAGTTCCGCAACTCTCCGTCTTCTCGACAGTCCTTCGCTGACTTTTTAACCAAGGAGAACGCTAGCTGTGTGTTTTTTACAGATGGTTCTCTGCAACCGCCAACGGGTGGCTCTCCTCCCAGAGTGGGGTACGCAGTCGTGGCCTTCCATCCCGAATTGGTCCACTATGCGCGTCTGGACGACCACTCTACCATATTTGACGCTGAAGCAAAAGGCATCCCCTGTGCTTTGAAGTACCTCGCTGAATTCAGATTCAACAAGTCCATCGTCGCTGATTCACTGAGTGTGCTGAGATGTCTCGAGTCTTCCGATCCACAGGGCTGTCATCTCCTTGTAATTTATTGAATAAAGAAACTTCTCCTCGACTTCTCCTCTCGTAACATTGTAGCGAAACTTGTGTGGATCCCTGCCATCAAGGTATCCCAAAGAATGACTTCGCAGATTTCTATGCAAAAGCCTCTCTAAACTTACCAGATCCTGACCGGGGTGAGAGGTGTGAGGTCAGATCTTTGTTTCCGCGGCTCCGTGTGTTGGCCGTTGAACAATCCAGGAGTGTTCTTCTTGAGGAGGCTCGCTATAAGGGCAAACGCATATATGTAATACTCCTATATGGCTAGTTGAGCAAGTTTTCCATAAGCGGGACTTGTTCCAACACTGAAGGATAGAAGATAGATGCTTATTGGCTCTCCAAGAAAGAGTAGGA
>NW_018020934.1:0-2941 GCF_002006095.1 Pseudomyrmex gracilis | reverse complement strand
GGGCAAACGCTACTTCGACCTAAAAGGCGCAGTTTTGGGTAAGCCGTGGTATGAGCGATACAAAAAACCGTTACCGAGAACGTTAATCTCGCTCATCACACGGATTAGGTCATTTCACGTTGGAGTCAACTCCCATCTAGCAGACAAAAATATTGTAGATTCTGCCGCCTGCAACTGTGGATACATAAAGCAAGACCTAGACCACGTTTTTTTCCATTGTTCAGAAAATAAAGAAAACTCCGATAAACTTCTTATAGACCTTTTTCACTGCGGCTTCAGTCCGCCAATCAAGGTCACAGATATCGCGTTCTCAAAAAACCTTTGCGCCAAATTTGCATTGCTGTACTACGTCACAAAAACCAAAATCACCATATAGTATCCCCTACATTTAAATCCCTACTTTTCCTATACAAGCTACTCCGGCCTAAATCAAAAACAGTCAGTCATTCCTCAAACACACTCCATCTAATGAGTGTGCGCTGTCTGGTGGAAAGCTACCGCTCTCCCACCAAACACAAATCAGTCATAGAATGGCGTATGGACTAACCGTTATAGGTCCAAGAGCCACAAGCGCACCAAACCAAACCAAACCAACCGGAAGAGGCGGAACAATTGGGTTGGATCATAGAGATAAAGAAGAGAGCATTAAGGGATATTATAAGCGCGGGGAGTGAAGCCATGGTGCGGGAAGGGTTTGACTTCTAAACAACCTTCAGCCATATTTATATGGGCTACTAGTGCTGCTATCTATTTGATGAGAGTGGTATTATTTCAACACATTGAGAGTAGTATTATTTGACGTTGATGCGTATTAATCTGTTAGTGACAGGAAGAAAGTGTGAAAAATTTTAATAAAGAGAGGACTAAGAAGAAGAAATTTGACACTGAAAAGTATATTAATCAAATTTCAGTTGAACACGATCATCCTTATATTGCAGCATTAATTTATAATATTATTAATTTAAATCAATATTCTATAGAAGTCAAGTTACATAGCTGGATTTATTGTAAGACATTTAATTAAATACATCATGTGTGATAATTGTGTTAATACCTTAATTGATAATAGTAAATCAAAAAAAATTATACAAATAAAAGATCGTGGAAGTTTAACATATCCTTCAGAAAGCGTGACAAAAAATATGCCTTGAAACAGAAAAGATTATCAGATTTGCTATAAAAAAAAATAATAACTTTTAGTTCAAAATATTCCGTTCTTTATATTACACAAAATGTACTTTTAACTTTAAATATGATTAATATATTTAAAGAATTGATAACACATTCATATAATCAAAACTTTTCAACAAGTCATAGAATAAATTTAATTAAAAGTATTATAATAAAATATGTACAGACAAGATTTTTTTCTATTGTAAAACAGAATAATAAGAATATTAATGTAAGCAAGAAACATTTTTATAATAAATTAATATTATTTGCAGGACAGTAAATTATGTTTATAAGTTATTTTTTTTATTTACTTATTTATTTACCTATATTTATTAAATGTTATAAATATCTATAATTAATATTTATTAAATTTTGTTTTTTTTGTTAGTTTTTTAAGTAAATATGTTTATTAGATTTCTTAAAATATCATTCTGGGCATTATTCCATCGAAGTATTGTAAAGTTCTAACAAATGGCAGTACTACTAGTAGCCCATATAAACATGGCTGCATAGGCTTCATCTTTTTTCGACAATGCTTCCTCCTTTATCTCCATGGATTGGATCATACATGCAGCAAGTGCGCATGAAGAGAAAAAGGACGATTTTCTATGCTTCTATGCGCATCATGTGAGAAACGGAACGCACCCTATACCTAGCGGAAGCAGTCCTAGAAAATTTGAGTCACGTGACGTTTTGCTGCCGCAGCGTGCTGCTGTATAAAAAGGTATCTTTAAGCTGGATCCTCATACAGACACCGGCGCTTTGACACCGAGCGTTAATTGGTGAAAAGCGGGTAGTGGGAGTAAACGGCGCTAAAGCACCGGAGCTGTCATGAGGATTGACAGCTCTCATTAGCTTTGCTCAACAGTTGAAACAGCGCTTGAGCGCTGGTGCTAAAGCTCCAGTGTCTGCATGAGGATCCAGGCCTACAGTCTTAAGTAATTTTGGTATTGGTATTGGTGCAAAGTGGTTCGGTGAACCGCTTTAGGTTGATCCATACGCCATTCTAAGAGTCTTCAGTGCGAGTTCATAGAGGTGACCCTGGATATCTGAGATTATATTAATTACTTACGGCCGATTTCTTCATACTTCTTGATAGCTATCTTTTGAATAAATTTCTCTGAGAAATAAGGAGAACCAATTTTGGGAGATATCTTCTAGATATAGTTATCGAAAACTTATCTAGAAGTGAAAAAATTGGCTGTTAAAGAGAGCCGTCTACAATGGAGAGTTGTAGGCCGTAATAGTAAGAAATTGACCAATCACAGACGAAGTACAGAAGAATAATCGATTGTGATTTGTCAATTTCTTACTGTTACGGCCTACAACTCTCCGTTGTAGACGGCTCTTAATGGGTGTGTTTTGTCGAAGTTAGCGCTACGTAGCACTACGTAGCGGCTTCATGTAGCAGTTGCAACTGCTGCGTTACTTCTGCTGGACAGTATTGCTACGCGCAGCATAAATACAAAAATGGCGGCCACTACTTAGAACATGCTGCGCGTAGCAATACTGTCCAGCAGAAGTAACGCTGCAGTTGCAACCAGAGTTACAAGATCGAGCAGAGAGCAACGANAGATCGAAGCGGTGGGGACACGCACACAAGCGAGAACCGCCCTCCGTGTGCGCACACGGACGACAGTTCTCGCTTGTGTGCGTGCCCCCACCGCTTCGATCATATATGTAATACTTCTATATGGCTAGTTGAGCTCTCAGCGCGGTTCCAACACTACGGTGCAGACAATGCTCTACTCTCTTTATTACTCTTTAT
>NW_018020933.1:124196-130972 GCF_002006095.1 Pseudomyrmex gracilis | reverse complement strand
TTCTTTATCTTTTCCATTGTTTCTTTATTCTGTTTTTTCTCAAAATAGTAACACATTTATTAATTTTTTCTAAGATAAACATTTGCAGCATTTTTTTATAAATACAATATTGATTTTAATATATAGACTGCGCGTTTAGCTGAAAAGATGTCTTCAACGTTGAGAGAGACATACTTTGAATAGTAACTCTTTCTCTGTCTATCAATGTCTGTGGTGGGATCAGGGCCTACTGTTTCATACCACCTAACCCTACCATCTCCTTAATCTCTTTCACTCTTCTTCACTCCTACTATTTTTCTATCCCCACTTTTCCACTATTATTCTATCAATCAGCGAAGACTTCTTTTTCCCCCACTACTTCGCTAGACAAAGATGAGGCTACTGTTCAACACCAGCTGTCTCTCTCAACGTTGAAGACATTTTCTTAACATGGCAAAGATAGGGAACGCGCAGTCTATATATTATACGTCTATGCATACGATACAAATGTATCTCGGTTTCAGACTGGTTTTTGCTCCTCACGTGCAGGGGCGTGCGCCATAGAAGCAAAGAAGAAGAATGTATCTCGGTTAGAGTCCGTGCTAGATCCACTTTCATTCATGTCGTTGGACGTCACGCACACGGACACGGTTTCGTTTGTGTGCGTGCCTCCATCACCGATGCTCTCGATGGTTGGCAGTTCTACTTATCGACGGTAAAGTGGATGTAGCACGGATTCAAACCGAATGAAAGTGAATTTAGCACAGACTCTAACCTAGATACATTTTTATCGTATGCGCCTGAAAGTGGAACTCGTTTCGTAGTTCGCGAGTTCCACGCAAAGTAGAACCCAGCGCTGAAAGTAGCGGCTGAAACCGTCGTAAAAAACAACAATGGCATGGCCGCTCTCAGTCTTCTCTCTGATGGCTCTGATGATACTCACCAATAGGAGAGTTCGGTCTGAGACGGCGCACAAGTCGCTTCGAGTGTGTTTTCTGTGCCTTCATCTGTGCCTTTTCCTACCTCCTGGTGGTTTGTGACGAGTGCACGCGAGTTTTTAACTTCGCGTTTAAGTAAGTACTCCCCGCCGGGGATATTGAGCCTGCCGTTCTTCGGTGTTTTTCGGTGTTTTTCTTTGTTTTACGGGTAGCTTTTTTGGCGGGCTTTGCCGCCATCTTTGCTGACTGCTTTTACTTTTGCTACGTGTTTTAACTGAGTTACTCTCTTTCTCAAGAACTTGCTCTTAGTAATTGCCTTTTGCCGATCGGCATTCGGCTGATGTCTGCTAGCATGGAGGTTGACTTCGGCGACCCGGGTGCTGACCACCCGAATGCGCCTAAAGCAACCATAACCTTAAAGCCGTCTGCCGGCTCAAGCTCTGCTCGGCCGGTCGAGGGTTTAACCGGGGAACCTAACCAGGGTCCACGCGACAAGCAGAACACTGCTGGAAACACGGTTCAAAAAAGACCGTCCGAAGGCGTTGGTCCTCCTCGAAAAAAGGTGAGTACTCCTTTGTCCAGCACACAAAGAGCACTCATTCTCAATAGGTATGGTGCCGGGTCAAGGGGCCTTTTTCTCGTTCATATGGAGTGTTGTAGGTCTGAGCCTCCAACCGGGAGCCCCGGTTCGGATCGTATTCCCGAGAAAAGTTGCATTAGTGTTCTTGGCATGGGGAAAAAGCTTAACTGCCTGGTCTATTCAGCCTTTCTGCATGCCCACGATTTAAAGAGCATTGGGAGAAATAAGTTTTCTGTGTGTTTCCCGTCTGGAAGTGAGGCTAATTCGTTTGTTGAATCGTTCCAGAAAGTGGCGGAGGAGATCACTCCCCGGGACTCTTGGGTGGCCTTTGTACCAAGCTTCCGAGTCGTGAAACAGTATGTCTTGCGTGGAGTGGACGATGATGACTCGCCCGAGGAGGTTCTTTCAAACATCAGGCCTCCCCCTGACTGGGGCGAATCATGGACTCCACCCTTCGAAGTAGTTAGGATGCAACGGAAAGTTTTCGGTGAGGATAAAAAGTCGTTTACTCTTAAGAATACGAATAGCTATATCTTGAGGTTCAGAACACAGTATGTACCCCAGTCTTGTCTTTATATGGGGAAAAGAGTGTTTCTCTCCCCTTATGTGTATAAAGTTAGGCGGTGTGGCTTCTGTCAGCGGTTTGGCCATACGCAAGCCAGCTGCAAACAGTCGCGCAGTAGGGACAAGGCCGTCTGCGAGAAGTGCGCTAAGGTTGGTCACTTCAAATCTGACTGTCCCAACCAGTTGCCGGAATGCATCAATTGCATCCGCGCTGGGACCGGAAGTACTGGCCATCAGGCTTCCGCCCCGGGTTGCCCTGCGTTCCTTAGACAAAAAGGTATCCACAAGGTTATGGCGCAACGCGATCTGAATTTCAAAGAGGCATCGTTGTTGTATGATAGGACGGGTGGCGTTACCGAGCCCGTGGGCACTCCCGGGTCCTCTGTTCCGTACCCGTCTCTTGGTGAGTTCATCACTAACAAAGCTGTCTTCAGGTTCTCAGCCAAGTCGAAACGGGATGGCCACGGTTCGTCGGGCTCAACTGTACTCAGTCGTAGCGGCGTTACCCTCTCAAACTCCTCGGTCTCGGGGCCAGGCTGTGAGTTTGGTTCGACCTCTGGATCGGCACCTAGCTTTACGTACGCGGATTGCGTGAGGAGGAGAAAGAACGATGGGCCGCCCCCATCTTCAGTTTCTTCCTCCGCCGGGCGCTTTAAGCCTGACTCAGTCAGTCTATCTTCTTCGTCCCGGGGGGCAGGTGGTGGGGACGCCGGTACGTCCTTGTTGTCCACACCTCCCCCTTCAGCCGCCTCCTCTAGGGCCGGCCCTGCCGTTAGGGTTCGCCCTCTAAATTCAAGTCTTTAAGAACAAATCATATCTATTCTTCACAAACTTAATCTTACCTATTCTTCTGACAGCAATGATGAAGACCGCGTTGATTTACGTAGTGTTGTAACATCCCTGTACAACACTATTGTTGGACTAGACTAGTCTTCTACTTAATCTTCTATATATGTATATCATAGAAATATACTCACAGCTCAGCTCTCCTCGTACCTAAACTTCTCTTTCTTTTTCGTTCAAAAAAGAGATACAAATAAAGAAATGCATAACGCATCTATAAATCTGGTTCAGTGGAACTGTCGTTCCCTGATTCACAAACTTAACGAAGCTAGACTCCTTCTCCAGGAGAGCTGTGCCCATGTAGCTGCTTTCTGCGAAACCTTCATGGACCGTTCGTCCATCATTACGTTCCCCAACCACGAGATAGTGTCCTCCGACCGAAATCGGCGAGGCGGAGGTGTCGCTCTAGCCATCGCCAAGCACTTTAAATTTCAAATCATAGTTAACCCGGACTTAAACTACCTCTGCCAAGTGAATGCTGTAGAAGTCATCGCTGTTAAGATCCTTCTACCGGACACGCAACACTTACATGTGTTTTCTGTGTACAGTCCTCCCCGGACCTCCGGCACTTCCACTCACCCGGATTTTTGGAAATCCTTCTTCCAAATCTGCGCTACTTATGACCCTGCCGTTGTTTGTGGTGATTTCAACGGTAGAAGTCCTCTGTGGTCTGGCTCCCTCCTCTCTGGTAGTGGCGAAGGCAAAAAAATCGAGGTCGCCGTACTTGACTCGCCTTGGACTGTACTGAATGATGGCAGCTTTACCTGGGCTTCGGCCGATCTTTCTCAACGGTCAGCCATCGATCTAACCATAGTCTCAAGCGGCCTCTCCGCGTGTTGCCAATGGTCTGTACTTGAATATCACCATGGCAGTGATCATTTTCCCATTTTAACTCGCATCAATAGTCGGTTCAAGGGAAAAATACCTTGCCGCCCCTTTTTCTCCACCAAAGACGTCGACTGGACCCGCTTTCAACACCTGTGCCGCTCGATCTCTGAGTCCTTTCTAATCTCAGAGATAAACGTCAGGGAGTCGTACACCCAACTCATTACTCAGATAAACGCAGCCCTAGAGTCTGCTGGTGCTAAAAAAATTTCTTCCTCGCAACCCTCTCGCAGGCCCCCCTCTCCGTGGTGGGACGACTCCTGCTCTCAACAAGTCAGGGTAAAACGAGCCGCCTTCTCCAAGTTCAAGGCCCACCCCTGTCTGTCCAACCTTGATGCGTACTTACGAGCGTCAAAAGAAACAACGCGTTTTCTCCGAAACAAAAAACGGTCAGCCTTCCGTTCCTTTTGTGGCTCCCTCCACGCAAACTCCGATGTAGGTTCGGTGTGGAGCACAGTGAAGGCATTCTCCTACGCTAAGAACTATTCACGTGACGCGTCAAACCGTAACAACATTGATTTCGAAGGCCTTACCAAATCTTTTGACAAAATAGCCCCCGCCAATCCTCAGACAGTTCCTAATAGTACAAATCTCCTAGCAAACATCCAACAACCTCAATTTGTTTGTGACAACTCTTTTCTGGAGGCTCCCATTTGTTGGGACGAGTACTATTCAGTCGTCAAGTCGCTCAAGGTCAAGTCGGCCCCCGGTCCAGACTTGATCTCTAATAATATAATTTCCTATTTTCCACAGGAACTTCATTTGCTCTTCTTGCAGTTGTTCAACTTTATGCTTGACAAGCAACAGTTCCCTGACCAGTGGAAAGAGTATTTTGTCGTGTTCATCCCAAAACCGGGAAGAAAGGGAGCGTATCGTCCCATTTCTTTGGCCAGCAATATCCTAAAATTGCTGGAGAAGATAATGTGCAGAAGAATGGAATGGTGGGTTGAAAACAACTGCCTTGTACCGCCTTTCCAATTCGGCTTTCGTCGGGGTCTGTCTTGCACCGACAACCTTGCGGTACTTATCTCTAAAATCAAGATGGCGAACAATAACCGCCAAGTCACTGGTGCCGTCTTTCTTGACGTGGAAGGTGCCTTTGATAACGTGGCCCCTCCTACCTTACTTTCTATGCTTTCCATCTTAGGGTTTCCTAGCAAGTTTGTTGGCTTTGTCTCGTCCGTAGTCTCGTTTCGTCGCTTGAAGGGTTATGCGTCAGGTATCCCTCTTCAACAACGAACAACGGTCAGAGGACTGCCCCAGGGCTCGGTACTTAGCCCCGTTCTTTTCAATATTTATATGTCTACAGTTGAGACCTGCCTTCCTCTTCCGGTGAACATTATCATGTACGCAGACGATATCGCCATTTACTGTTCACATCCGTCCATAGACTTTGTCGCCCAACAACTTAACATCGCTTTAAACAATCTGAGCTCTTATTTGGGGGAACTCGGTCTGAGACTCTCTCCAGATAAGTCGATAGCCACGTTCTTCTCACTTAATACCTTGCGCAACACTAAATGGCTCATTAAAAAGAATAAAATACGCATTGCCTTAAATGACGTTGAAATACGTGTTGAGTGGGCGGTCCGCTTTCTCGGGGTCTACCTTGACTACGCACTAAAGTGGAAAAAGCACGTAGCCGAAGTAAGAAAACGGGTGCTCCCTCGCATTAATGTGTTAAAAGCTATTACAGGTGTAAAGTGGGGTGCTCACCCCAGTGTCATGTCTACGGCTTATAAGGGTCTGGTTCGCTCAGTTCTAGACTGGGGTTGTCAGGTGGTTTCCTTGCTGGGTTCCAGGGAGGAATGTGTACTTAACCGCCTCCAGTACGCGTGTATCCGACTTGTGTGCGGATTCATGCGGTCCACCCCCACAAACGTTCTTCTGGACTCGGTTAACGAACTTCCGCTGTCGTGTAGACGTAAGTACCTAACCGGTAAGTATGTGTGTCGGGTAAGCGCTAGGAATAGTCATCCGTTAAACCCGGTCTTTAGCCAGGTTTCCCAGGGATGGGATCCCATCTGTGTAGACAACAATTTTGACCTTTTTAGTGTTGCTTCGGAGCTTGCTCCTCTTACGATGCGGGTCGAGACTTCCTCCCTTCCAGGTCCTCTTTCCGCTCCGTATATGGCTCGGTTTACGCGCTGCTCGGTGGATACCGAGTCAGGACTCGAGTTCCGCAACTCTTCGTCTCCTCGACAGTCCTTCGCTGACTTTTTAGACAGGGAGAGTGCAAGCTGTGTGTTTTTTACAGATGGTTCTCTGCAACCGCCAACGGGTGGCTCTCCTCCCAGGGTGGGGTACGCGGTCGTGGCCTTCCATCCCGAGTTGGTCCACTATGCGCGTCTGGACGACCACTCTACCATATTTGACGCTGAAGCAAAAGGCATCCTCTGTGCTTTGGAGTACCTCGCTGAATTCGGATTCAACAAGTCCATCGTCGCTACCGATTCACTGAGCGTGCTGAGATGTCTCGAGTCTTCCGATCCACAGGGCCGTCATCCCCTTGTAGTTTATCGAATAAAGAAACTTCTCCTCGACTTCCCCTCTCGTAACATTGTAGTGAAACTTGTGTGGATCCCTGGCCATAAAGGTATCCCAGGGAATGACCTCGCAGATTTCTATGCAAAAGCCTCTTTAAACTTACCAGATCCTGACCGGGGTGAGAGATGTGAGGTCAGATCTTTGTTTCCGCAGCTCCGTGTGTTGGCCGTTGATCAATCCAGGAGCGTTCTTCTTGAGGAGGCTCGCTATAAGGGCAAACGCTACTTCGACCTAAAAGGCGCAGTTTTGGGTAAGCCGTGGTATGAGCGATACAAAAAACCGTTACCGAGAACTTTAATCTCGCTCATCACACGGATTAGGTCATTTCACGTTGGAGTCAACTCCCATCTAGCAGACAAAAATATTGTAGATTCTGCCGCCTGTAACTGTGGATACATAAACCAAGACCTAGACCACGTCTTTTTCCATTGTCCAGAAAA
>NW_018020933.1:89998-120516 GCF_002006095.1 Pseudomyrmex gracilis | reverse complement strand
CGAACAACGGTCAGAGGACTGCCCCAGGGCTCGGTACTTAGCCCCGTTCTTTTCAATATTTATATGTCTACAGTTGAGACCTGCCTTCCTCTTCCGGTGAACATTATCATGTACGCAGACGATATCGCCATTTACTGTTCACATCCGTCCATAGACTTTGTCGCCCAACAACTTAACATCGCTTTAAACAATCTGAGCTCTTATTTGGGGGAACTCGGTCTGAGACTCTCTCCAGATAAGTCGATAGCCACGTTCTTCTCACTTAATACCTTGCGCAACACTAAATGGCTCATTAAAAAGAATAAAATACGCATTGCCTTAAATGACGTTGAAATACGTGTTGAGTGGGCGGTCCGCTTTCTCGGGG
Organism: Pseudomyrmex gracilis; assembly: GCF_002006095.1. NCBI lineage: Eukaryota > Metazoa > Arthropoda > Insecta > Hymenoptera > Formicidae > Pseudomyrmex > Pseudomyrmex gracilis. Next base: position 120,149 of record NW_018020933.1, on the reverse strand, counting down.
TCTACCTTGACTACGCACTAAAGTGGAAAAAGCACGTAGCCGAAGTAAGAAAACGGGTGCTCCCTCGCATTAATGTGTTAAAAGCTATTACAGGTGTAAAGTGGGGTGCTCACCCCAGTGTCATGTCTACGGCTTATAAGGGTCTGGTTCGCTCAGTTCTAGACTGGGGTTGTCAGGTGGTTTCCTTGCTGGGTTCCAGGGAGGAATGTGTACTTAACCGCCTCCAGTACGCGTGTATCCGACTTGTGTGCGGATTCATGCGGTCCACCCCCACAAACGTTCTTCTGGACTCGGTTAACGAACTTCCGCTGTCGTGTAGACGTAAGTACCTAACCGGTAAGTATGTGTGTCGGGTAAGCGCTAGGAATAGTCATCCGTTAAACCCGGTCTTTAGCCAGGTTTCCCAGGGATGGGATCCCATCTGTGTAGACAACAATTTTGACCTTTTTAGTGTTGCTTCGGAGCTTGCTCCTCTTACGATGCGGGTCGAGACTTCCTCCCTTCCAGGTCCTCTTTCCGCTCCGTATATGGCTCGGTTTACGCGCTGCTCGGTGGATACCGAGTCAGGACTCGAGTTCCGCAACTCTTCGTCTCCTCGACAGTCCTTCGCTGACTTTTTAGACAGGGAGAGTGCAAGCTGTGTGTTTTTTACAGATGGTTCTCTGCAACCGCCAACGGGTGGCTCTCCTCCCAGGGTGGGGTACGCGGTCGTGGCCTTCCATCCCGAGTTGGTCCACTATGCGCGTCTGGACGACCACTCTACCATATTTGACGCTGAAGCAAAAGGCATCCTCTGTGCTTTGGAGTACCTCGCTGAATTCGGATTCAACAAGTCCATCGTCGCTACCGATTCACTGAGCGTGCTGAGATGTCTCGAGTCTTCCGATCCACAGGGCCGTCATCCCCTTGTAGTTTATCGAATAAAGAAACTTCTCCTCGACTTCCCCTCTCGTAACATTGTAGTGAAACTTGTGTGGATCCCTGGCCATAAAGGTATCCCAGGGAATGACCTCGCAGATTTCTATGCAAAAGCCTCTTTAAACTTACCAGATCCTGACCGGGGTGAGAGATGTGAGGTCAGATCTTTGTTTCCGCAGCTCCGTGTGTTGGCCGTTGATCAATCCAGGAGCGTTCTTCTTGAGGAGGCTCGCTATAAGGGCAAACGCTACTTCGACCTAAAAGGCGCAGTTTTGGGTAAGCCGTGGTATGAGCGATACAAAAAACCGTTACCGAGAACTTTAATCTCGCTCATCACACGGATTAGGTCATTTCACGTTGGAGTCAACTCCCATCTAGCAGACAAAAATATTGTAGATTCTGCCGCCTGTAACTGTGGATACATAAACCAAGACCTAGACCACGTCTTTTTCCATTGTCCAGAAAACAAAGAAAACTCCGATAAACTTCTTATAGACCTTTTTCACTGCGGCTTTAGTCCGCCAGTCAAGGTCACAGATGTCGCGTTCTCAAAAAGCCTTTGCGCCAAATTTGNGTTGCTGCACTACGTCACAAAAACCAAAATCTCCATATAGTATCCCCTACATTTAAATCCCTACATTTCCTATACAAGCTACTCCTGCCTAAACCAAACAGTCAGACATTCCTCAAACACACTCCGTCTAATGAGTGTGCGCCGTCTGGTGGAAAGCTACCGCTCTCCCACCAAACACAAATCAGTCATAGAATGGCGTATGGACTAACCGTTATAGGTCCAAGAGCCACAAGCGCACCAAACCAAACCACTCACCAATAGGAAAGCGGTTATAAATAAATTTTAGCGGTTATAATATAAATGTAAGTGCGAAAAGTAAACCAACATGACAAACTGATTAGTCTGCATGCTCAGCATTGATGTTATTTTTTTCTTACTAGTATGACGGACGTGCTGACGAGATCTTACGTGACTTTGAAGACTGCGTTCGGGGAGCACGCTATCAGCGCTATTGCATCATTCTATCCTTGTTTTACATCTAATGAGCAATAAAGACAGAATGATGCAACAGCGCTGATAGTGCGCTCCCCGAACGCAACCGAAGTAAATATTTTAGCAATATAAAATTGAGTTGATCAATATTTGTATTGAGGCAATTGTACAGTTGTACAAAGAATTGGCTTTTGAGTTGATTTTATGTGTTAGAGCACAAATAAGAAGTTCTGCTACTCAAAAAAACGAATGAGATTGTTTTACAATCTCATAGCAAAAGGAAAAGAAGACTAAGAAGTGACATCTTAGCGAATAACTTTGTATTTATTTTTATTTTACTCAAATGGAAGGCAATCTCTTTCTTGATAAAGTTGCAACAAATAAAAATAAATAACACTCTCTCTAGCAATAATTACGTGATCATTACTTAAGAGTATATCATTACAATAAATTCAATGATACTTAATAACAAAAAACTTACATATATACCGCTTCCTCGCAATTGCTCATACAAAATGTGTTTTCATGCGTACGACGTTATTGTATCCCTCAATGGTTTTCTCTTGATGCAATCGCGCGATTTGTTTGTACATATATACAGAGTGTCTCAAATAAAGTGTTACAAGCTGTTTTCTCAGAATCTAATAAAGATATCAACAAAAATTTTTTTTTAAATTAAATGATTCAGTGGGGCTAATCTTCTAGTGTATAACAGATTTTTTTGAAAGCAAATGCTATAAGAGAAAAGGAGTCGCCCAACATTGTTTTAAATGGAAAGTGGTATTAATGTTTTGTTTATTTAATAGCTGTCATCAAACTAAATAACATTTACTTGAACTATTTTTTTTATTGTGCATAAAACGAAAAATATCGTTAGTATTTTCATTTTATTAAGTGTTCAAAATGATGTCCTTGAATTTCCAAGCACTTATTAAGTCTTTTACATAATACTTGCTCGAACATTTAATAACATTAAAGGAGTATCGATGCACACGCATCGTTTTATTACGTATTCTTATTTTCATCTCTTCCGCAATTGTAGAAACAGTTGCCATTACTTTGTCTCTCTTTCTCTTTTATGTAATTCCATAAAAAGAAATCTAAGGGAGTTAAATCCGGTGATCGAGGTGTCCACCTTATAGGACTTCGGCCAATGTTTCTCATTGCAACAAATTTTTCGCGATATCTCCGCAACTGTGCACAATAAAAAAATGGTTCAAGTAAATATTATTTAGTTTGATAACAACTATCAAAATAACAAATAATTAATACCACTTTCTGTTTAAAACAATGTTGGGCGGCTCCCTTTCCCATATAGCATTTGCTTCCAAAAACATCTGATACACACTAGAAGATTAGCTCCACTGAACCATTTAATGTAAAAAAAAAACACTTTGTTGATATCTTTATTAGATTCTGAGAAAAGAACTTGTAACATTTTTGGGACACCCTGTATATATACATATATATATATATATATACACATATCATATATATGTATGTATATGTATATATATATATATATGTATATATACTCTCGACAAAGCTCTGTGTGTGTATATACATATACATATATATACACACACAATCTAGATGCGGTTTATGTGTTTCACATTTTTGTTTGGCTGCGTTTACATTATTCTCACGCTTGCTAATGCAAGTTACAAAGACACATATATTTATATGCGCACGTACACCGCAGACGTACCACATAAGACAGACTACCAGATTCGCACAGCCTGACAGATCGATCAATCATCCGCAGAATCATGATGAACGACTCGAAATTGAAATAATTGCGATGCTAAGCAGCAGTACGGTGCTTACCATAAGTTCAATTATTAAAGTAAAGACGCGCCATTGTTATGACAATTCTTTTTTTTTAATATTATAATCGCGTATGTTGATTATTTTAAATAAATTTATTACAGTCGTCGTTGCAAAACACACATGTATACATACTTTTTCTCTCATTTTAATATTTTATATATATGTATATACAATAATTTTTACAGAAGAATAAAAATCATTATTGTCATGGCAACGGATGGTGACATGAGTGATGATTTTTAAAAAAGTGATGCTAAGTAGTGGCAAAGATACTCTTTTTGGCACTTTTTCCTCACTTCGATACCATGTTCCGTGATAGACATCCTTCAAATTTCGGGTCACATATTTGTCATTACCAGGAGCGTCATAAAGTATTTTACAGCACGAGAGACAACGGCGGGGAGAGTGACTCAGGAGCGAGAATTTAAATGCAAATGTTAGTAAAACGCTTACGATAAAACGATTATAAAGCGATCTTCGTGATGAGTAGTATTATGGATAACTGATAGTCTAAGAATCGCTAAGAAAATAACAATACTTATAAAATATTTAAGCAATTATTTATCAGCAAAAGTAATTTGCTGATTCTATTAATATGACAGAGTGTACATATATATGTATTATATATGTACACTCTGTCATACATATATGCATACATATGTATATATACACATATATTACAGAATCGACGTGTATATATCAACTTAATAACAAAAAGAAAGGAAATGTTTCTTCGACTTGTGAATCTATTCTGTAACTTGTAACGCATGCATTATGAAGTTACACAGAATAGGTCCAGAGTTCTAAACGTTCAGGATAACGAGGAGTGAAGGCAGAAACAGGTTCCTTTAATTAAATGCAATGAATTAAGTACAATGAGGTCTGACTTAATTACTTCCCACGCGTGTCTCAACAAATTCGGCATTACAATGCATTATAACGCAGATTATTTCCATCCGTTTCTGATTTCTTTTTTTATCATATTCTCGCATATACAGAACATGGCTGTACCTCGAGGTCTAGGATTCTCCGTAGAGCGTAATGTTTGGAATGTTGCATTTTGTTTCTTTTGCTGCTTTTCTAGTGAATGCAGTTAGAAAAAATGTATAATTGCGGTCCAATATACCGTTTTGTTAATATGATTGTGGGAATATATCTTACTAGAATTTACTCTCATTCGGAACTAATAACAGATATATAACATTCTCTCTTTCTCTCATTCGATACATATCGCGCAACGTCCCGCTTGGAACTGAACAGCTCGCAGGAAATCGACACTTCGAGGCACATCGGTCGTCGCGAGGGAAAACTTGGAACATTGTGTAATGCAAAAAAAGAGGTTCTCTAAAGAAGAAAAAAACAACAATTGTGATGTTTTATAGGAACAATTAATCTATATATTGTGGGGTTTCAATTAGCACCATCGCTGTCCATAAACATATTAACACATATTACATACATACACGCAAGAAAACTCCTGAAATCAATCGTAACAACTTTATTCTACACACAGCTGTATACTTATCTTATAAATTTTAGTATATAGAATAGAGTAATGTTCCTACGATTATATAAATAGTAGAAATTTTAGGCATTATAAATAGTAGAAATTTTATATCTGATAAAATAGGAAGTACGTAGAAAAGAATTTCACGCATTACTGTGAAAAAAAGAATAATCAGTCAGACTTTTCTCTATCATTTAAACATTCTTTGAACTCTTGTTCAAATTTATTCATCACAAATATTGTGATCTTTTTTTTCGTTACGATTAATCCGAGGTTTCCTTACGTTCTCTCAGGCAAACACTCGCGCTCTTCAAAACACGCTCGCATCTTTCACATGTACACAATTCTTTCTTCCGTCACCGAGCGGCGTGGTCCTTCGTCGTTACGACGACATGCAAAGCCGCTTGGGTCTTCAAAGATTAACTCAGAAGACAATTCGGAGCGAGAATCTTCGATTCGCGTAGCAATCGCTCGTGCGACGTGCGTAATAGTTGCGACAGGCGTGAATTCGATCTCTCTTGTTTATAATTGGTTTGGAAACATGGAATGTCACAAAGCAACAAAAAAAAAAAAATTAGTAGTCGCGGGAGAAAGTCGAAGGACCGCGCCGTGGCAAATCGATTCCGGTGCACAATTGTTACGTAATACTTGCGCACGCAGCCGTTTCGCGATTTTTTCTCTCTTCATTATAATAATATTATCGATTAAAATACGCAGTAATTCCTAACATCACATGCTCTGTGGCTTAGAAAATATGTATAGCTGCGCTAAAAAGTCCTTGAACTCGTGTATCTGAAACGTTACTCGACTCGCAGACATCAGGCGCATATGTAGAAATATTTTACATAAATGTTTACGTATAATGCGTCAATATATGTATATATGTAAGATTTCTTTACAATAACTATTATGCATTATATTAGATTCTGTAAGTATATATATATATATATGTATGTATGTATATATATATATATAATATTATGTGGTTATGTTACGATTATGATTTGAGGAAAAGGATAGGAGACCGGGAAACTTACGACCAAAAAGATTACTTACGAGAGGATCATATATATACGCTGATGATATATATGCAAGATCATATATACGTTTCTCGTCTCTTGCTTTTTGACACACATGCTATATCTCATAGTTATTAAAACTCACAAGCAACACACGACTGGACAAAAACTAACTTTAAATCGCGTCGTAGACTCATTCTTTGGAGAATTTTGAAAGTGTCGCAGGTAATTTCAATTCTGGAACTCTGTCGTCTTTTTTCTTTTTTGCAAGGAAATTTGCTACAGTACGCGCAAATTTGTTATTTAATCGAGAATTTTAAGTCGCAGAAACACTCAAAACGTCTTAAATCTATATTTGATATTAATGGGTCTTTTCTGCAGAAGGATTGATCGTGTCGACCAAAAGAACGATGCTAGCATTTATTATTCAAAAATCAAAAACGTCACAACGCGCGTTGAATTGCGTAAAACTGGCTCATAATTTGATATTCCTCGATCTTAATCAATAATTATGGTCGCGCGTATATAAGTACGTTCAATATAATGTTGATATAGTTTCGAAATATTTGTGTGTGTGTGTATATATGTATATATAAATATATATTTATATATATATAAAATGCACCTCACTAGTGTTCCGACTTTGTCTCTCTCTCTCTCTTTCTTTCTCTCTCTTTTTTTCCTTCTTTCTTTCTTTCTTTCTTTCTTTCTTTCTTTCTCTCTCTCTCTCTCTCTCTCTCTCTCTCTCTCTCTCTCTCTCTCTCTCGAATTAAATATTTGATTGTTTTACTTGCCGATAATTAAGTACACAACGCCGGATTGCAAGAGAATAATTGAGGCTAGGTCGCAAAGTCCACCTTATCCCAGTTCATTGGAGATAATTCGGATGACATCTTGAAGTCCGAATCTTCTATGTTAAAGAGATCGAATGAGTATTGACTGCTACTCAATAACGGGTCATAAATATCCGTGGTGGACGAAAGACTAATCGATGGTGTGCTAGGGTGATGATTAGTTGACGACAGCGTTGTGGAAATCGTAGAAGCTTGTGGCGATTGCGGCATTAAAGAATCCAGCCAATCAGGATCGTCCATGTCCATTGGCACATCACACTCCAGTTGGCCGAAATCCATCGGATCTAACGTTTCCAAATCCAATCCTAATTCCTAAAAAATTACAAATATTATTTTTAATAAATCACTTTTTTGTCTTCTCTATATATAAAAAAAAACTTACTTTGAGATCTAAATTTGCATTGTCTGAAGATGTCACTTCTTGTGGTGGCTGAGGATCGGGAGACGCTTGTTGCGCCGATTCAGGACTGAGCAACATCGTGGCGTCCAACTCGGCCTCAGAAGATAAAAGATCCGTGCTGAAAGACGAGATCTCTTCTTGTTGCTGTAATTGTTGTAGTGCACTGGGTAACTGAATGGAGAATGTTGTTAACGGTAACGGCGGTGGTGGCGGCGGAGCCGGCGTGGACGGGCTTGGACAACCGCTCTGGGACACTTCCATCGGTATCGGGCTGATCGGACTTATCGGACTGGCGGCCGTGAAAACCAATGACTGAGTCGGACTGTCTGCTGGCGCGGTAAAAACCAAATTCTGTTGCAGTTGGCGATTCGGAGTCGTGGGAGTAGCCGGATCTTGTGCGGCGCTTGGTGGAAGTTCACCGTTTTTGATAAGTATCTCCAACACGTCGTCGACAACTTGACTTTTTATATGACTCTTCTGGACCGGCTCAATTTTCACCTTTATATAAATAAACCATATACATGAACAATATGAGAGATAATTATATAATGTTTTAAAACTCATTTTATTGTCATATTGTTTTGCAACATTATAATAAAGAAGCATAATTTAATTACCTTCAATAACTTAGCGGCTTCGTCATATTGCGGTGGCGGCGGTTTAACGTCCTCAGAAATAGTGCTACTAGTTGTTTGTTGTTGCTGTTGAGCTTGCGCTTGTGCTACAAGAGCACTGAGCAGCGAACCGTTCAGCTTGGTTGGTTTTGCCAGATTTAGAACGATTGCCGTAGGTATTTGCACTGTGGTACTGTTCTTGGACTGATTCTTCTTATTGTTGATCGCGGTCAGAGTTGCAGAGTCAAGAATGGCGGTTGCATTGTTCGGTTGCGCTTGTAAAAAAGCCGCGAGACTTGCCTTTGCGTTGAGTTGCTGAATTGTGGCGTGTTGCTGTTGTGTTTGTTGTTGATTTTGCTGCTGCTGCTGCTGCTGCTGCTGTTGTTGTTGTTGTTGTTGCTGCTGCTGCTGTTGCTGCTGCTGCAGATGTTGAAGCTGTTGCAAATGTAGCGCCAGTTGTTGTTGCTGCATTTTGTTCTGTATATGTTGTTGAAGCATCAATTTCTCGGCACGCACCGTCGCAGGCTGTGTCTGGCGAATCTGCTGGAGTTGCTGCTGTGACTTGTATAGTTCACGCTGTAATTCCTCTATCCGTTTTCTCTGAACTTTGATGATATCATCTCCTGAAACACGAACTATGTCGTAAAAACACCCACGTGTGCTGTCTTTTGAATCAAAGATCTTGCTCGAAAGTCCTATTGACTTTTTACACGAATAGACAAAACACTTGAATTGACGCTTAACTAACAAAAGAGATAACTGATGACGTTTTTTCTTACCTGGTGGACTCGACGGATCGTCGTGTTCGCTGTTGTGAGGCGACGCAGTTCGCGGACTATTCGGCTCGTCTTTCACAATAGAACTCGGACTTTTGGCTTGAAAGCTGGATTCGTCTGTCGTTACTAGACCAGGTCCAGTGTCCATCAAAATGTGACCCATGTGCGTTATGTGCGGCCCGTTAGAATTAGAAGTTGAGTTGCTGGTTGACGACTCCGTGAAGGGTTTTAATCGCTCGATTAGCTGCGGTTTTGATCCCGACACTGGCAGATTCCGTCGTTTCAATTCTACCTTAAGATCACTCACTGCAAACGTGATATTTGAAGTTATTTTCTGTTCTATATGACACAGTTTTTATATTCAATGCAATTTCGGCGTACCTTTCATATCTTCTAGCTTGCCTAAGGGCCTCAACAGAGGCTGTTCCGAAAGATTGTTTGAGGAATTGGAAGGAGTAGGGCTAGTAGCGTTCCCATTTACACTACTAGTGTCGCTCGCGTTGCTGCTTGTGAGCGACAATGGTGGCTTCTGCGCGGCCGGCAAGATAATTTGCGGATACTGAATAAACAAAATATTCATCAATCTCTATCTCTCCTTCCCTTGTAACATATACATTTACAAGAGAAAAAAGAAATCTCTATTGGAAAAACTTATGTATGTACTTTGTGCTGCCATTCGAGTTGCCACTGAAGAAACAGTTGCTGTTGCTGTAGAAGGAGCTCGTAACTAGTTTCACCGGGTGGTGTGGCACCGAGACCGGAAGTGCTAGATGACACTGGCGTCTTTTGCGCGTTTGGCGGACCCTGCAGCAAGAATCATTACGTAAGTCAAAAAAAATGATTGCCTTACCATAATGAGCACGCCTTACCATATGTTTGCAATCGTAACGATTCGCAAGCCGAAATAAATGTGCGCAATCGTCTTTGTGCATCTCTTGTTTTACGTAACGTTGATCCGCGAACAGATTTGAGATATATTTCCTGACATCACTGTCCGTCTGGCGCCCGATGTGCATCGTAAAGAGAGGAGTCGAAGAAGGTAGATGAGGTGACGTAGCTCCGGTTCAGACCGTGCCGAGTGATAAATGATACATCAAGATGTTTTCTGCGCTCTCATTTGCACGCCCATTCTCGGCTTGCTTTCACACCAGCTCCAAGCCATATCTCTGGATGTTTTGGGCCCGAGCGCGCAAGTTTGGCACGGCTCCGTTCCGCTCAGCTTCGCCCGGCGTCTATCGGGGAGGATCCGGGGGAGGAGATCCGCTCTTGTCGCTTCCTGGCTTTCTCGCTCTTAAGTGCAATTAGCGTTCGAATTACTCAGAGCTAACGAGGTAGGCCCCTCCGAGTTCCCCTCTCGGGAAAAGATCGCGAGAGTTAATCACTCCGATACGATCTCCCTCCAATGTTCCTCCCTTCTCCACTCCCAGGCCCCTCCCTCCCTGAATTGGACTTTTCTTACCGGTTCACGGGAGCCGGAATTCACGTCCGTGCTCATTTTTATCTTACCTTCTTCTTGCTCTTCGGCGCAACTACCTTCTATCCTTCGTTCTTCTCTTTTTTGCTTCTGCGTCATTCTCTTTTTGCTCATCTTGTCTTTTTGCTTCGCTCGTTGCCACGCCGAAATGCGGCTCTCCGTTAGCCCACACTGGCCGACGCGCAACTCCTCCACGGAAACTAATTTGTAATGCCATCCGATGTAGTCCCGAATACACGATAATTAACGCGCGCCTCTGTATACACTCTTTGGTCGTGCCTCGATTCAAAAAATACTTTGCACTTCATATATGCATCGGCGCTTATGTTATAGCTCATTTTCGATAAAAATTTTTTAAACTAAACGTGCACTGTAAGATAGCGCGAGCTAAGAAACCTTTCGTATTGTGTAAGTTACTATACTTAATATATTAACGTCTATATATATTACATATAATGCCGATTACAAACAGTGATGTCAGAGTTTGGAGGCTCTCAGAACATCTTTAATATCTTTCATTACGAATCTCAATAGCCATTCTGAAGACATAATATTCTCGGGCGTAATAAATTCGATTTTATTATCGATACCTCCAGACACGAAAAAACGAATAGTATCATTCTGCGAGGCGGCAATGAAGGGATAATGAAGTCTCAGACTGTTCTCGTTTGTGCAAGTCACACAGAATGACACGGTTGTTCTCGTCGCCGAAATGTTGACACAATAAATTGAAAAGCGAACTTACTTTGTACTCGTGGAACTTGATCGTGCGGGTCTTGGGTTGGCTTTTGGTCTTCGACTTCTTTCTGTTCTTGTCTTTCCCGGGAGCATCGCTCCTTTGGCACGTGGTGGCGGCCGCGGCGGCAGCGGCTGCAGCGGCGGCTATCGGGCTCGGCTGAGGCCGCGGAGTGATTGCTGCGGGCGGCGGTGCCGGAGGCGACGCTATCGAGATGTTGGACAAGGGACTCAGGCTGGACGTCGTCGAGCCCAAAGACATAGGACTCGGCGCCGGCGCCAATGGTAGGAGAGTCGATGGGCCATTCGTCTGGCTAGCCTATTAAAAACGAAGACAGGGTATTGCCTGGTGGCTTTTCAAAGTCCCGCTATCAATCGTCATTGATACGAATCGTCAATTGTGCGCGACGACAAATGTCGGAATTGTCGTCGTCGTTGTCGTTATAATTAATCTTCGTTACACTCGATTAGGACTTTTTTTTATTTGCCGCGCAGATATTTTATAGACACATTAACTTCGAAAAACTGTTGTAATTGTCTTAGTAAGAAAAAATAAACCCTTATAAATCAAGGAAAATTAAGTCTCTCTTGTGCGATTGTCGTTGTTGCTGTCGAATTTACCTGTGTAGATGTGTGTTGTTGACTCGGCTGTCCTGGCTGCGATTGGGTACCTACGACGCTGTTGCAAAGCTCGGCGAAGGTTTGTATTGTTGACTCCGAGGACGTCTGCTGAAAGACCGGTGACGTGGACGAGACTACAACGGCGCCACCGGTTGTTGGTATGCTGAGGGAAACCGTGACGATGCCTGCAGAAGCCGCCGCGGTTTCCAAGACGTCCGACGATCGCGATTCCAGTTGCGGTGAGGGTGCGCCTTCTGAACTCTGGGAGTCATCCTCGAAGGTAATATAATGATCCGGATGTTGGGGTTTCGTCACTTGTCCCTCGCAGGTAGCCTTGAAGGGAATGTGACCCTCTAGAGAAAAGATTCAATTATTATACATGTGAAAAATCGTGTAATTACAGAATTGTACGTATTGGTGAGCAACTTTAAGATCACAAAAATAAATTAATGAGAAATAAATTAATGAAACAAAAAACATTGATTACAATTTTACTATTTTTGTTTTTGATTTATATGTATCTAATAGTTTTGTTATGGACTACTTGTATGATTAATTAAATCTCTTTGTGCATGAATGAAGGTTGACGTTATCGAAGAGATACCTTTGACCGCCCTTTCGATGGGCTCTTCAGTATGAAGGATGTTCTTCTGGATGAGTTCGAGCGGTCCGGGTCGATGGCTGAGCTGATCGTTGAGCTGATCGGCTAGTCTGGCCTTCTTCAGCATCCGTTGCCGCTCGGCCAGGCTTGGATCCACATGACCCACATCCTCGAGGATGTGTTGTCGTACCAGCTCATCCCTGCCCGGTCTCTGTTGGATCTTTGCCTTCAGCAAGTCGCCCGTTTTTGCCCGCTCCAGTTGCTTTCGTTGCTCGTGAAACGCCGGTGGCGTCTTCAACGCTACACGAGCAATTCGTGTTTTCATTATATTTATTTTTATTTGTTATTTTTATTTTTTTTATTTTTTTTTTTTTTTTTTATTTATTATTTTCTAGTACGATTACTTATAAAAATGACGACATTTTACAATATTACGCATCTTCCCTTCTTGTGTTTAAAATTTCTACGGAAAAACTATAAGTCAGTAATTTTGAAAAAAAAATTAAAACAATTTCACCCATAATACATTTTAAGTTATTTTCATAACATTTCTAAACTAAATATTCCCTAACTAAATGAAGTTGCTTCAAAACGGTTGACCGAATTTTTTCTGATATGCGACGTGGCGGAGCATGCTGCGAACATTAATTTTCGGAATGATGACTCTCAAAGACGTCCGCATGGCGCCATTTTCATGTTGAACGTGACACATCCTCTCCGCTCCCGCATATTTCCCGATAGCATTAAGTCGTTGAATAAATGATCTCCAAAACGTGATTTCTACCACTATTACCGGATACGTTGAGTGTCGTTACGAGGAATAAAAGGCATGTACGCACCACCTACAACGTCCCGTCCGTCCCGTCTGTTCACGTTCGCGTTCGCCGATGTGGCAACGGAAATGTGAAAATACACTGGCGCTCTGGTATTTTAACCGCATGCCATAAGTTTCCATCCGTCGCCGTCGTTCGTGGACAGGGCACAACACCGCGTCGGTTTTTTCATCGTCGACGAGTTTTTTTAGTGGCTTCGCGCGCGAGATTAATCGTGGATGTAATGCGCGTCGCGAGAGATGCAACGCTCCCTCGGATATTACTTTTCGGCTCGTTACGAAGAATTTACGGTACTTTTTGCGAAGATACAGAGAGGCCAAGTGAAAAAAAAAAGAAAAAATTAAAGAGCGTTTTTTTTTGTAATTTTCTTTCTCTGCTACATATATGTTGAAAAATATACTATATTGCACTGTGCTGAAATGTGTGCGGTGCAATTTTATTATTTGTATTTCCTTCTCGATATCTTTTTATACAACTTATTCTTTATATGTATCTTTATGTAATAAAAAAAAGTGTTTTGCAGTCGAGTCGCACGACGTCGAGCGTTTTTACTTCCATTTCGTAACCTCTTGTTATTCTTTTTTAAACGCGAGAGATGTCGTGGACCTGACAACGCATGTATTTCCAAATTGTCCTTTTGCGACGCCTATCAAACTCAAACGAATAGTCTGAAAATCGTCGTTAATTTGCCGCAATAAACGTTGTTTCCTGTAGTTTTGCTAAGCTTGAGATATTCGGAGGAGTATAAAACAAGAAAATTCGGCAATTTCCGCGTTGACAATTGACATTTTTCCGAATGAAAAAACGCAAGCGTTTATGTACTCCGCTATATTCACAATGCCGCGCAACGATGCGGCATGAGAGTATAATATATTATTAAGTACGGTCTCTGACATATATTACTGCAGAAACGAAGCAGCAAAGTTTTATTTTTAATATCTTATCATACGTGTTTAATATTGTAAATACAACGTAATATTTTGCGAACTCATTCCCGTTAGATATTTGGACCAATCTTTCCTGTTTAATTTTCACTGCGTATTCAAAATATTTTTTGAGTAAAGTACGAATGAGTAACGATTGCCTGAGACTTTCCTGGTTTGAAAAAAAGTTGTTTTTTTTTCGTAGAAACGCGTTAATTTACGAGAGAAAAATATAAAACAAATCGGTCAGGTTTTTGCAAAAACGCTTTGGTTATTCTCGAACGCGGATGTATACGAGACGATTTCGAAGGCCTCTCAGAGGTTGCAGATGAATGAATCCCGCGTGGCATGAAAATGCAACACGCGGCGTCGCGTAAATATAAGCCGAACGAGGGCTATCAAACTGCGTATTTTCATCAAGCCAGCGATATATACCGGGTGCTATAAACGCGCGAACGGTAACAAGAGCAATATTTTAGGGTGTGACCCAAATAATTACTGGATCCCTGTGCTCTCCTTCTGGTAAACATTTGGTACTCGTCGTAAATCTACCAGGCAACTAGAGACCACTGCTGCTCTTATACCGTTGATCACATCGGAGAATTTGGGAACGAACACGATGTAGCGGTACGACGGCGCACGCGAATGTTTTTACTTTTGCCTCTTCATTTATTTCGCTATCATAAGAGTTCAGCACATCTACGATGCGCAATGAAGAAAAAAGCAGTAGAGTCGCTTATTGTCATTAAAATATTACGCGTTAAAAGATTTTTTTACTACATTTTACAATTCACTGAGATAATTAATCTAACAAATATGTAAGTTGTACAGATCGTACACAGATCTCTTAATATTCATTCAATTATAAGAGAAATTATAAGATCTCAACGCTGCAGATACGTATGAAATATTTTTTTAACATATAAATTAATACATATTGTAATTCGAATTAAATTCAATTCGAAAATCCAAACTCTTTTAGATACTAGTTTGTCTTTCGTAATATAAAAACGTCTTTACTTCCTGAATTAGTACGAAGAAACTATTGTGAAAAAAGAAAAAACAAACAAAAAAACAATCTTGGTCAGAAGTCAAATCACACACTTCCCGGATTTCGTGCAGTCATCTTGCCAATTTGGCCACTAAAGCACTTAGTGAATTTCTCACAATGTTCAAACATAATGTACGGAAGAACGCGATCTTCTGCCTGCATAAATTCTAACAAATATATAAATTTCATTGATCAAGTTTGTTAGTAATATTAGATAATGTTTCTTAAGCCAGCAATGATATTTAATAACAACTGTAACAAAAATCACGAGAATTCCGCGTCCATCGGTAAAGGTTCAACAATCCCGAGTCGTGCAAGTGTAATTTTTCGCGGCGCGGAACGAAGAAAACAAAATGTATAAACGGTGTAATAAACAAGCGGATTAACACTTACGTGGCATGATGCCTTGCGCAACCAGCTGATTGATGGGTCGCCTCAGCATGAGCTTCACCTTCAACGCTGCAACAGAAAAAGAGAGCCGCCGGTCATAAAGTGTGCCTCTTTAGTTATGGGGAAGAAATTAGGGGCCAGTTTGAGAGGGAGCGGCTTCCTCTTCGTGGAATTTTTTTATTCGAGCGAGTGCGTCGCACCATCAAGTGCGAGAGAAGAAACAAGATGCGTGGGGAAGCAGCCGCATCTCGCGCGAAATCCTCCCGTCTCTCGACAGCATTGCTTCAATTTCTGCGGGATTTCTGCGGAAGAGTCTCGCGACAGCCGTGAAACTTCAAGCTACGCGACGCGCAAGATGCTTCTATAAAAATCACGAAGAGATCAAAGTCAATCATTCGCTCTAACTCGCAAGCTTTTTTCTGTTGTGTTATTTTTCTCTACACGTACTGCTCGCGTCTTTCCGGTCTTTTAAAGACCAACGGTTGCATCTTAAAGTTTTTAAAACGAAACAACTAGATTGAAAATAAAAATCTCGGGAATATATGCTGATTAAAAAAAAAAAGAACAGATTTTCTAAAAAAAAAAAACAATTGAGATTTTACGTATATTTTACTTATCTCACATATAGTTTTTAACAAATAATTTCAGCTTTTTATCGTCAATGTTTTCCATACAATATCTGTGTGTCGTATCGAATCGGAAATTTGCGAACGAAGACGCAGCGCCAGACCAAAGGTCGAAGAAATGCGTGGCTTTTCCTCTGCGCAGGATCGTGTACTAACGTGCAAATTAACACACAAAGGACCGGCGGTTATAAATATACGCACGACGCGGGCCAGATTGCATAAATTGCCTGCGAAAGAGGAAGAACAAAAACGCAGAGGCCGCATGGCCGCGCAATCTGAATTCAAAGCAGCCAATGTCCCGACGAAATGCCTGGCGCACTGCCTTTGAGCATAATGGCTCATCCGCGGTAAGATTTGCTACTTTGGTGCTGCCGCTGGACTCGTAACCGACTTCAGATTCCCCTTAAAATTATCAAGCAAATTTAAATTGCCAGTTTCTCTCTCCTAATTTCTTAATTCACGTTACAAGCAGTTGTATAATCGGCGAAAAGTAAAATTGTGACAATGTTGCGACGGACATGATATTTTTGTGCACATCGATTCTCTTTGTATTTAATGCTAAAACGTCAACAAAATTATTGAATACATTTTTTACTGTGACAAGAGCACGATTTAATTATAGTTGCAGTTAAATTACAACCACATTGAGAATACTTGAAATAAGTTTGCTGAGATTTGCAACATTGGCATACGGCAGTCTGTCCGTGATGTTGCAAATGAGACTCGCTCGAGTGATCTACTGCACCTATACTTCGTGTTTCTCTTACGTAAACAATGTATGCGACGGGCAAGACAAAATTATCACGGAATTTGGTCCTGCGTGTTTGGTCTCTCTCGCCTAGTGCCATCGTTAAGCATCTGTCTCCGCGTTTCACAGTTCCTTTTTGCTCTCTCTCTAACGGGCTCTACCTTGGCAATTTTCTTCTCTCGTTCCGTTTCATTTCGTTTCGTTTACGTGTGGATTATATCTCGGAATTAAAATAATATTTTCCGATTTCGTAATTACCCGCGTTTTCTTGCCATTTCTTGTTATTTTATCATCTGAGCTTTTGATTCTCTTGCACGACGAAATATATCGCTCGTTCGGAATTACTTTCCGAGCATGAATTTCCAAGATCGATATAATATATCGATCTGAAACCGATTTGCTTTAAAATGCGTAATAATAAAATTTCAGAATATCCGCTCGCGCATCTAAGATTACAACAATTCGTGATCCCTGTGATTTTGAAATCATAGGCGCGCGCGTTATACGATTATTACTATTATCGCGATTATCGCAATGGCATTGCTCGCGTTACTTAGCAATTTTAGATCGTCGAATTAAATCAAGTCGCTTTGATTGTAAATACCGTAAGTGTGAGTGAAGATTGCCAGTTCGACTTGCATTGCAGTAGATTTAGATCTCTTAATAATACGACGGCGCGCACAACAATAATGTCGTAATATAATAATATCGTTACTATGGACAATCCGTAATGTCGCAATTTATTATAAATTACGCGGTCGCGTTTTTTATAAATTACCTACCGAGATATTTGTCAGAGAGTAAAATCTTGAAATACGCTCGAGTGTAAAATTATCATCTACTTTTTAAGTCTGTTACAATTTCGGCGTGTCTTTTAATTTTTATAGAAATGTTCTGAGAATTATTGCGCGTTTAATTTTGTGAATTACGCGAGACTCCGAAAACGTGAGGGAGACTTCAGAGTGCAACGGAACGCATTAGGAAACACGTAGGATATACGCGAGAGAGTGAACAAGATAGATGCTAACGACCAGAGCGGTGCTACCGAGAGATAAGCTGGATCGGACGCGCCGCGTCCAAGAAGCAGCTTTCTCTCTTTCTCTTTCGAGTGCAACACACGTGCATAGTTGTCCCGTATAGCCAATGGCACGGCAGGTTACGACTTCGTGGCTCGTGGCCGATTACACGAATTCCCACCGTGTTTCGCATTTCTGGAAGCTTCCGTCGTTGTTTCGCGTTTGGTAAGCCGCGTCGCACTGGCTAATTTCTTGACCAGCCGTGAGAACATCGAGCATTTTCCGCGTATTACGCGCGATATCAAATTTAAAAATGTCGTAATTAACAGGGATACGAGCAAAACGGGAAAAGGAACTGTAAAATACATATATATACTATGCGCGGTATAGGACAAAGTACGTCGAATTATTGAAAAAATAAATTTTATTTTGCTGTTCTTAATCAAATATGCACTAAATATAAAGCTTATGCGTGTAAACTCGCACATATATAATTAATATAATAATAATAATTAATAATTTGTCAAATATTTATTCTCTGCGAAGATTACACGTTACTATGAATCAACAACAATTGTCCCCAATTATTTACTTTCTGGTTTACCTGAGAATTATACGAGTGATAAACGTGGTCGGGAAGAGTATTCATGCAATCTATCTATCTATCATATTCCAGTATTTTCAAATGTTTACACGGTCAACATAGTAAATCGCGGCGGAGTTTGCATAATTGCAATAAAACTCGGTTGCGTATCAATATTACAATATTACTCTTTCTCTTTATTTGCTTTATTGATTTGCGACACAGATCTATTTGTTGAGAGAACATTTACGCCCGCGCGATAATATACAGGTAGAGTGTGCGCGTTTATCGAGTCGAATTCATTATCGATATTCATACTCCCGTGCGTGTTTTGTTGTGAAGTTTCCGGATGTCGAAGAGATGTGGAAACCACGCGTCGCCTCCAAACATTCGCCCCCCCCCCTCCCCTATCCATAGAATGCAGATTTGCGCGCTGCTTTCCTGAGAGAGACAATGAATTTACATCGAAGCGCAGAGTCTTTACCGCTTTGATTCTCGACATTAATTTCTCGTTCCTCGATGCATCGCGTTTGTGAACTTTTGCACCGACTTAACGAGTAACTAATAACCAACCTATCAGTAAAAATAATTCGATAATATTTTATGACATACTGAGATATAGTGGAGAAATATGTTTGACTGATAAAAAAATATCAAAGATAAAAATGAACTCATCAAGAACAAATATGCAAATTGCGATTGCAATCAATATTCAACACGCGACACATTAATTATAATAATCCGCAACTAAAAGGCCACTCGAAGTTGTCGCTGATGATTTTACAATCGCATCTCGCTAACTGTGTTTCTCACACGCTTGCTTCACGACGATGGGAAATAGTCGGCAAATATATCAACGCGGTTGGAATTCTAAGCGCGGAGTTAAAGCGTTCCGGAAGTCATCGGATTCTTTTGACAGTTCCATAAATATTGGCCCTCGTGAATTTGTTTCTACGACTACTGTATGACCCCAATTTTCGATTTTATCCTCTGAGCGAACTCGACAAATTGATGCCATGTTATGCCGAGCGTTCATCGACACTCTCAAGCTACCTACGTGTTAGCTACGTAAGAAAAAACATAAAACACGGATTATTACCGCGATGCATTTATACCAGAGATCCATGGAGACTTTTATGATCCGAACACGTATCGCATCCTCACTAATAAGACAATTTGCAGCACCGCGAGTTATCAGATCGAGATTATATCTGGAATAAGTGTCAAAAAGTTTTTGCAGCACATATATATATATATATATACATCATACTACAATAAATTATTACTAGATATTTCTATAATCGCGAGATATTGCTAAATGATACAGAGACGACAACTTGCAATAGCATAGATAGCAGACAGGAATTACACCATAAATTTGAAAACCTTTTGCAATGTTGTGTGATTCGAATACGATAAATGTTAACCACTTATGGGTCACAACACACACATACAATTTCTTATTCTAGTCTCGTATATTGCTCTATTTTCTTTACAATTATGTATGTTTTTCAAAACTTTTGAAAACTTTGAAAACTTTCAAAAGTTTTGAAAAACATACATAATATTTTAGCAGATCCAGCCACCCCGCGCGATAGTTTATGAAATTAATAAAATATCAATCGAAGTAAAATCCTTTATTCGTGCGTTTTCGGGACACCGAGTAAGTAAGAACTTAAAAGTCGGGCATTCACGAAATAGAAAGGCGGACTACGTAAGCCCGCATAAGACACGTTTACGTGTCGGGCGGGGGTGATCCAATAATATAGCAGCTTTGGGTATAAATAAAGCCTGGCGAGCCCGGAGATCTCGCGAGAGAAGTTGTCTTGTCGTCTCTTCGCCTCTGTCATTCTCCACTCCTCGACTCGCTTCTTCCCCGTGCAATCACTTATCTCTCTTCTTGTCCACCGCTTCACTGTCTTCGATCTTCTAATTTCTACTCTGTCTCACATTTTATCGCGCGCGATCTGTCCGTTTCTTTTATCTTCGTGTTTTCCTCTCAGACAGAACGGAACGTGACCATTCTCTTTTTTTTTTTTTCAAAATAGAAATCGAAAGTCCTCCCTCTTACTCTTGTTCTTCACCGCCTACGTGATTTTCGAAAGATGAGCGGCGTAAACATCTCGACCGCCATGGAATGTTCCATTCCCCGAATAGCGGTCTACTTTATCAACGGCAGTTGCGGAACTCTCGATGGGACAATATTACATCTACTCGAGATCTCTATTTCTTTTATTATTTTTTTTCATAGCGAGAAACGTTTTCTGAAAAACAAATAATTTTGAAGCATTTCATAAATTTACACGCGTTTACAATGAAAAAATTCCAAAATTGCAGTTCTTTTCAATTTATTAAAATCATAAACGCATAATAAATAATCTGTTAAACTTATAACAAAATTAATCATATTTATTTTTTTATATTTGCCAAGGAAATTGTGAAAATAAACATTGTATAAAATTTTGTTCGCTTTTAAATACTGGAAGTCGACTTGCCGTCGAAAATATTAATTAAAATTCGTCGATGAATTTATCGGCGATCGGTTGAATTTTTCAGGAGCGCGTTTCCCGCCATTGTTTTCCGACGAGTGCGCGCACAACTGGGCGGAGAGTGCGCGCACTTACGTCAAAGAACGGGGAAGGACTACGAATGCACAATCGTCATGACGGATGCCCGATGGCGACACTTTATATTCCGCTCATTATGACGTATTTATATTTAATTGACATTCCCGTGCGCGCTATTTCCTATTCGTATGCTACATCGCAGATATAGACGTCGTAAAATCGCATAATTATTAATAATAAATGTCTTTATTTATGTATTTCGAACTGGATTAATTTTTTTAAGAACGCAAGTGTAATAATACGGGCACATACATATATACACACTAAAAAGATATGAAAAATAAATGAACAAAATAAAAATCAACTAATAAATAAATATATTAACTCAACTATAATTTGTAATATACTAAGGCAACTTATATGAATTAAAATCTATTTTGCAATTTGTGAGAATACTCGTATATATAACAAGCAACAAACTATAATATCCAAAGGGAAATTATACAAACCCGAGATTATTTGTGCACTTTGCACAAATGCGCACAGTATCTTCTCGATCGCGGCGGGAGAGACGCGTAACTTTCATATTAATCATCCTAATATAGTTAATAATTTTGCTAATAAAAATAATTATCGTGCGAGCCCCGGAATACTCTGTTGCGATTCACTTCATTTTCGCGTCGAAGTTGCGCCCACGTTCTAGCGGTTCCAGCCGCGGCCATAGGTAGTTTCGCCGCGCGGTAGCCGGCGTTTAATGCGTCGATCGCGCGATACGCACACAAACGCGCGCGCGTATACTTACAAGTGACTTATAGAGCTCGCACGCTCGTGTATATTAGCGTTCTATGTAAGCTCAACACGGCTTTAGCACGCTCCGCCTACCGGCTACGCCTTCTATTCGTCGTGCGCACTTGTCTTTCGTAATGTCCCCCTTGGAGCGATATGAGCGGTGGAGATTTACATTTTTTTCTCC
Organism: Pseudomyrmex gracilis; assembly: GCF_002006095.1. Classification (NCBI taxonomy): domain Eukaryota; kingdom Metazoa; phylum Arthropoda; class Insecta; order Hymenoptera; family Formicidae; genus Pseudomyrmex; species Pseudomyrmex gracilis. Next base: position 98,084 of record NW_018020933.1, on the reverse strand, counting down.
GTTTTGTTTTCCCGAGACACTGCGTATCGGGATGCATCCGAGCCTTAAGGCTTCTGCGCACTTAACGATTGATTTATCTCCGATCCACCGATTACAATAAATAACTTCATTGGCTATTAAGTGTCTGTTGTGCGAATATAAAAAATATATGGGATTTATCGACATCTTCATCTTTTATCATTTCACCGAATTTTGAATTCTCATAGAGAGTGTGAGGAGAAAATTTTTAATAATTGTATTGGATAAAAAAAAAATACAAACATTGTCTCGCTCAAAAATCACGTTTTTCTTTTTGGCTTCTCTTCGTATCGTTTGTTTAAATCACACACGAAAAAATCCTCGAGTGATCATCGCGTTCTATGAGCGTGGAAAGAAAGTTTCGAAGATTAGTTGATAGAGACACAATCGACCAGCCGACATCTCACCGTATCTGCACCATTTGCTATGTCGCCCGACTCCGAGAGTGGGGGAGAAATCGTCACCGAATCGACCGTCTGGCGCTCGTAAATTTTGCCCGAAATTCTTAAATATCACGATTCCCTCTTCATTTCTCGCGTTGTTTTCCACACCAATCTCTTCTTCCTCCGCGAGGAAGGAACCAGTATTTTTAATCGCGCGCGCCTTTCCCTCCATCTTCCACGAGCCTGTGCACGCAAGGAACGCGCGTTGCACACAGCACACGCGAGCAAGGAGGCTCCACGAGAGGATGAGAGCGTAAGTGTGTGCATCTCCAACAACACAGGGTTAACAACACCGAGATCTATTTATTTAGCGGCATAAATCATTGCAAGTTTTACGACGGCGCGTATATTACGCAAATCGGAGCGTTATATCAATCGAGAGGCGCGTGCTACCTTTTTTTTCTCTCTCACGCTTACGTACTTTCTTCCTAAGACGTTTCTGCTTTTTTTCTCCTTCGTACGCCCGCATTTCTCGATGTACTCATTTTTTTCAACGAACTAAACGACGCAGATATTTCCGACGTGAGAGTCATATTTTATCCTTTCGCGGATTAATGATTATTATTTTATATTATCTTGCAATCGTGTCACTCGTTTTGAAAAAAAAAAAAAGAGAAATACTTGGAAACATATCTTTTGTAGAAATTGATGGTGGAAATTTTTAAATAAATCAGACAATTTGAAACAAAGTGATAAATTCTGCAGATCAAGATGTTTTCGGCACGGGATGCATTTACTATTTAATCTATTTTTCATCTTTTTGTTTTGATTTTGTTATTCTTCTTCTGTAATATCGTTTTTCTTTTTCGACACAATACACGCTCTTCTTAGAAAAGACTACGCACGAGGTGTCGAATGGATGTCCGGCGCGTTGTACATCGTACAGCGAACTTGTAAAAGTTTGTCGTTGCTCTCGATATTTCGACAACGATTCTTATCGTCGTCGCACATTCAATGATTTTATCACGCGGAGTGTAATCAGAACGCATATTTTTAAAAGATCATAAACGACACATTCGAGTGTAAAAAAGTAAATATGTTCGTTTCGAGTAAAATTTTATTTAACTTTCTTTATAAATGTACACGCACATTATTGCAAAAAATACTGTATTATAAGATTCCTTTAATTTTGAGAGGTACAGCATCGATTTTCGAGATTCGATCGAATTAAATTGGTCGGAGAAACAGGCCAGGTAATCGGTCGGGAAAAATCTCACGACTCACCTCCGATGTTACAGTAATTATACTACGCGTATAAACCGGCTGACTGACAATGTCGATACCGACACTCGAAATCGGTACTTTGGCATTGTTTCAAACGTTTGCTTTTAACTGTCGCGCTGGTAAATCAATCTTTTTTGCGCGATAAACACCTGTCACCTAACAGACGCGACTCACTTCTCTTCCTGAGGCATATTAATTAGCGATTGTGAGAAATGAATCGCCGGCAAAACGCTCCACGTGTTACATCGCTCACTCACTCACGCTATGGCGTTCTTGCACAATTTTGCAAGGATTATTACGTGAACAAGTGCCAACTGATCGAAAGAGTCAATTTGCGCGCAATCATCATTGTTGTTTAAAAGGCGAGATAACCGCAGAGAGATGTGGTGTTAGATTTCTCAAAGTGTACGAAGTAGCGAAATATAGAAAATCGTGCAGATTTAAGCACTTCGATAAAAGAGAAACACACGTGTGTCTTTTACATATAAAAAAAAAAAGAAAAAATAGGTTTAAATAAACCTATACTAAAGAAAACTCAATAACTTTGGATTAATTGGGTAGACCAATTTGAACAATTTTTTAATATTGCATAAAGTAAAAATCTAAGGTTTTTTTAGTGGTGTAATTAGTGTTCCGAAACAGTGTTTTTCTCTAACAATAATAGATAAAATAATTGATGGTTGAAAAAATAGTTCGTGCAAATGATACACGTTTTCTATCACAATTCTGTAATTTTAAACTGAAAACGTCGATTTCGACGTTGTTTTTTATACGTAGAAATTTATTCGGGCGGAGTAGATGCAGTTTACGCTTTTCTATGATCTAATTGTAAAAAATAAATATATTTAGCGCGCGAGACGCTACCGCTTGATGTTCAAAGATGTATAATAAAAATTATCTATTCGAACAATAAATTTGACAAATCATCGCAACGCAATAGATAGTTCTCGTCTTTTACAAATGTGCACTCTTGCTAATTTTCAAGACTCGATTTGAGAGATGGTAAAATGTCTTCGTGATTGCGCGTCAGGATTCTAAACAACTTGCTTCGGCAATCATTATCCAGCCTCTCGTAGAGAGTCACGAAAAGCTCGCGAGTTTTGAAGAACGCGATATCCGCGCGTGCATCGTGCATACATCCACCCACGTGTCCGCTTAGTTACACGTCGCTGGATGCTGCGCGGCTCGCTCGTTCGCCCCTCCAGGTAAAACTGTTTCCTGTGTCGCAAGCCGCATCTCTCATCCTGAAGGTTTCCTTGCCACTCTCTTTCTCTTTCCTCGGCTCCCCTTCGCGACTCCGTCGCGCGCCGTCATTCTTCTTTCTCTTACGACGTAGTAATATATCTGACCGGCGTGGGCGGCCCACGTGGGCTTGACAGCTAAGCCCACGGGAAACTGGTTACACCCACAACTACGCTCCGACTCCGGAGCCGCGGAGGTAAAGGAGGCACACGCCAGGTAGACACACACTTTGCTCAGCCACTTCGTCAACACGCTGACTTGGCTTTTTGGTAAGACGGAAGCGAAATCTGATAACTACATTGTTTTCATACGATTCATTAAGTTTGTCTTCGACATTTTTCCGGCATTCGGAGATGATGTGAGAACGTGAAAACAAAAGTGATATATAGTATATATATTGTATGCACATTCTATTGTATTTACACTCTCTATTATTACTTTATATATAAAACAACTTTCAGCTTGAAATGATTTATGATGTGCAGAGTAAGATCTCGGCAAAATGTGAAAAGAAACGACCATCTCATTTGTAACAAATCTCTGACGTTGCGTTTTTACACAACAGTGTAAGATCGAACAGTTGCGCGTACACACGTTTTCGAGTCACTTCTCACGAAAAAAAAAAAAAAAAAAAAAAAAAAACAACAGAGTTTCTTGGCGAGAGAAACGAGGAGGGAAGTGAAAACCTCGTTTCCGCAGTGTTGCTTACCGCGGAAAGCGAGACATTGCTGGCGGAAAAACGGCGTCGAGCGAACTCGTCTAGCGTGTCTAATAAACACGGAGCGCGCGTTTTCCGTTCTCTCGCGTCTCTCCCGTTCGTTACGTTTTTCTCCGCGATGCAATCGCGATGCGATCGCGAGCGTGCGTGCGTGCGTGCGGTTACGCACACGCTTCGCAAACAATTAATTTAGCTCGCCGCGCAGGGCGGTCTCGAGATCGTTCGTTCGCGGACAAACATACAGACGTGCGGACGAACGAACGGACGGACGCAAACCGTTCCAGAAATGGAATTGGTTTCGCCGGTTGAGATACGATCGTGTACGAACGTATACGCGTATACGAGCGCACATACGTGGAGAAAAACGCCATAACTCCGCGTCGTATATGGCGGCAATGCACAGGTGCATGCCACCGTTGCGTTCACTCCGCGTTCCCTCCGCATCGGAGTTACCACCCTTACCTCGTCCCTTCGTCCTTCCGATCGGACGTGCGTGCAGAATGCCAATTGTTTCTCCGCCTCTCTCTCTACGCATCTCGTTCGTGATATCAAGCACGCTTATTTTCTTAGACACACCGTTCTCCATTGCGTTCTCTCTTTCTCGCATCTTCGCGGCGTGTCCTCTTCTCTTTGTTGCATGTCTCCTTCTACTCTGAGTATCCGACCTCGTTTTTCTTTCTCCCGAAGACTCGATATCTTAAGATTCGTATGTTTCAGATGCTTCTTCTGCGTCTCCGTATCATCTTGGCTTCTTACTTCGGCTGTTCGCCAAAGACGAGCGGCAACGATTTTGATAAAAAATAATTAGTATCTACGGCACGTTTCTAGAAATAGACCGTCGCATAATCATGCGCGCCGATTCTGAAACTTTTGCACTTTGGAAAACCTGCAATCGACTTTTTTTTGTGCGCAATCGGTTAATTCGCCGTAGAATCCAGCAAACAAATCCATATATGTTTATCCGATTGCTCCGCTTTAGAGCACGTTTCTCAAATGTATGCGACATCTCTAATCATAGAATTAATCGAAAACTGCGAGGGAGTAAAAATAAATATAATTCTATCATCAGACTCGTCAATTTCCATTCGCCGCTTATTGTTTATCGCGTGCCATTTAACAAATCTCACTTACATACTTCGTACTAATTTCAATACATTCAACGTAATACTCGATCGCTAACATTGAAACAATAAATATAACCCGTTGTGATAAATATTCATCTACTCCAATCATCTAATTTGACATTCATATGCATTTTTAAGAAAAAAATTTCTTCTCTTTATTTTTTTTCTGATTTTTTTTTTGTGCGTTACGCTTTTCTGTTTTTCGAAAGAGGTACATATTTCGAATGGATCTCGAGCGGATGGAACGGTGCCATTTGAGAAACGACACGCCTGATCGAGCAACGAGGTGTAACGCAAGAGCCACCGAAAGACACGCGCGCGCGCGCTCGTGCGCTCGCGGTGAGAGTTGAATTTATGAATGAACGAGCGAAGGGCGAGTGTGGGTTCGCCCACGCGCTTTATCATAATCGGGACCTCCGGCCTAGTCACGCCTGCCATAACTGCTCAGGCATCGAGCAAGGTTGTTCGTGAAATCGAACGTGTTCGCTCGCCTATTTGACTGCGATTACGCGGTTGCGTGCGCGTCGCGGATGAATGAAACCGCGCAGCGCGTTTCCTTCATTCACGCGCGCGCGCGTTATTTCGTCAGCGCCCCTTCACGCCTCCAAGGGATTTCTCTTTGTATAAATACCTCGGACAAATGCTAAGAGATAACTCTGTTTACAATTACAAAATCCTGCAACAACTCACGCGATCAAATATTACAGTTTAGAAATTAATTGATAATTTAGTGAACTTCTAAAAAACTAATGCACTTATTTTTATCTACATAAAGTACTAAGACCACATATCGATTACATTATTGAATTTTATTTACTTAAAGGTACATAAGAGATAGAGAGAGAGAGAGAAAGAGAGAGATGTCAGACAACTTCTATTATCTTCGAGAGAAATAGGATCCGATTTATTTCTCGGCAGGAAAATAATTAACTGGAGGGTTGAGTTTGCTACGAAAAAAAATGTATCCCGCGCGATTCTCTCGCACTGACGTATCGAACAAGACGGACAGCCATTATCCCGAGGCGCAAAGGATACCTCCCTACGTTCCTTAGCTTTCCTCCTTCGTCAGTCCGTCAGTCAGTCTGTCACCTTAACACGAATACGCCACGGGGATGAATAATCCATGGAGTCTCGTGTGTGCGTCGAGAGAGAGAGAGAGGGAGAGAGAGAGAGAGAGAGAGAGAGAGAAAGAGAGCGAGAAAGATACACACACAATGTATGCGTCCCACACGAGAATTTCAGGTGTTTCGACTAACGAGCGATTTGCATGAAACAACGAGGACGAGTACAAACGTGGGGAACTGCAAAGGAGGACGAACCAGTTTCGAATCGCGTCGGCACGCATTCGTAACTCCGTAATACGTGTAAGTCGACAGCCTCGCGTAAGTGTCTTGTTGTCTTTTCGATATTTCTTTTTTAGAAATGACAAAGCGAACGATCAGAAAACTGCAGTGAATATTAAAAAATGTCATAATATAATAAGACTCTACTAGCACTGGATTATACTTTTTGTTTAATGGAAAGTTAATCTTGTAGGTTTATTTTTGTATGAGAAGGGAGAAAGAGATGTCCTTTGTTATAAATTGCAAAACGTTTTGTCACGCGTTTTATTTTCGCTCTCTGTCTCCCTGTGCAACGCTGTGAATTATTGCGCAAGAGAAAAGAAAACGCCATAATTAGCCGCCTTAATGACAATTCTTAAAATTCCAAGCGAAACAAGGCAAATCCGTTCGTCGAATTGTCAATGTTAACGAATCAAGCAGACAACTAGTTTCGCTTTAAACACTGTATGTATAAAGCGGTTCGAAGGATATCATCGGTCCGCACTTTTATTTTTCCGCTGACAGTGAATTGTGTTCGTGAGTTGTTCCAATTGTGAAGGTGAAAAAAAGATTAGAAATACATACTTTTAAATATTACTTTACGACGCTAAACGGTCGCGACGTAACACAGCATTAAGATAAAAATCGTGTCGCTCATTACCTTTATCTCGTTTGATGCGTCTGCAAATGGCGCACATGCGTCGGCCGCAGTGCTGCCTCTCGGGCTTCTGCTCAGTGTCCAAGGTAACCATGATGTTGTATATATATGATCGCGCACGCACAATAAATTATATTTCCGTCTTATCACACACGGTGCGAAATATATATATATATATATACTATGTTGAACGGCTCACGTGTTGCCAGTGCAACTCATTTTGGACATTCTCGTCCCACATTTTCTGCGAAACATTTTTTTGTCCCGAGCAAACGGGACGGGACGATGACGCACACACAGAAATACATTGGCTTCTTTTTATACAAACCGTTTCGCATTTATCGCGAAACACGCAAATTGTCAATGGATGTAATTGTGTCGATAAGAATCGATTAATTTCGATCCATCCCTCAGAATTGTGATCGATGCTCCTGCGTTTGTCGGTTCCTGAAAGGTTTACGGTTTAGTATCAAGCGCGACGAAAAAATAACTCGTTCGCGATCGATACTGTTTGCGTCGAACATTACGAAAGCGTATGTGACAAATTTAAAATTAAGTTTTTAATAATAAAAGACGTATTACGTCGTCTAGGTTTTAATAAAAAAATATAGCTTCGCAACGTTTAACGCTTTTAGAAATCAATCTTTTGATCAAGCCGGTCAAGCCTCTGTGAACTCGCACGCCGCACATCGATTCATTGATTACTGCGAATACTGTTTTTTTACATAGCAGATTAGTTAATTTATTTCGTATTACCAAACAATTATTCTCCTCGTGACTTTTAACGCTTTTGCTTTCCATGTGTTCTCGCCGTAATTGCTCTTATAATGTGTAGTTCGAATTTTACACGTGTTTTCACTTCGATAAATTTAAGTACACAATATTCAAATGTATGCTAAGAACGATCACGATTCATTATAATTTCTGCTCAATGCGTCAGAAGTTGCACGCAATATTTCTAACCGCAAAGTTGACGTGGCATAAGACGCGTATTAATTTTTTTTACTAGTTAAATTAAAATCCTTCTGACATTAAACAAATGTTCAATGAACAGTTCTCGTTTCCGCGTATGAGGTTGCATGCGCGCGATATTGTCATGTAACATACGTTGTGCATTTGTTAACTCTTTCATTACTTGTGAATGTTACATCTACTGTCTATAATTTATAAATCATATCTGAAAAAATACAGGGTGTTTCAGAACTATGGGATCAAACTTCTAGGGGTTATTCAGTGCAACAGTAGAAAACATTTGAGTATAGGGACCCATGTCCGGAAAAGTGTCACTACCGCACTACGGCCCTAAGACGCGTTAAAATTTAGAAAGACGATGAATT
>NW_018020933.1:78140-89913 GCF_002006095.1 Pseudomyrmex gracilis | reverse complement strand
GTCTTTCTAAATTTTAACGCGTCTTAGGGCCGTAGTGCGGTAGTGACACTTTTCCGGACATGGGTCCCTATACTCAAATGTTTTCTACTGTTGCACTGAATAACCCCTAGAAGTTTGATCCCATAGTTCTGAAACACCCTGTATAAATCATGTATGAAATGTATATTCGTAAGCACAGTAAGCACGAGCGCAAATAAGCAATTTAAAACATTGTTGACATACGCGTGAAATAATCGTATTGTTAATTTCCTATCGTTATATATACATATATGTATATTACATACATACACACGAAAGAATCAGATCTCTTATATACTTTTTACAATGAAATAACTTTATTTACAGTCTATTGCTAATTTAAATTTATATGAAAGACTTATTTTATTTAACTCGAGAGATAAATAAAAGAATTAATATCTGATGATGTGGCAGTAAACACACAATTCAATTCATCGTCAAAATTTTATCACGTCTGTCATCTTGGCGCGCTCTAGGCGTATCTTCTTGCACCCCCAAGAAGACACGAGCGCACTAATTAAACTTGATTCAATTTAATTAATCCTCTCGGTAAGCCTCGTTCCTTTTCTCATCGGGATAACCCTCCCTCGAGGCAATTAGCGCGAAGAATCGTGGGCAGTCGTATGGCCTAATCGTATCGAATTAATAGAATCGAGTCGCGAACAGGGCCGCGCCGCGAACTCGTTCCTCGGGTTCTCTCTCGTGGTCGGCGCGTGGGCGAGGATTCATTCTGCCGTCGTAAATTACGGTAAAATTACCGGCAACGTGAAAAGAGCCGAGCGGGCGGGAGCGTCGCGTAACTTTCGAAAACGTGAGAGGCCGGGAGACGTTCGTTCGCTCGCCGCCGCCGCACAACTTCTCATTGAGAAAAATCGAGAAAGGTGAAAGCGAAACAAAAAATATTTCACCTCCGGTGAATAAGTTTTTGAATATTTTTGCCCGACCACCCGTTGGCCATTTAAATACCGTCCCGTCGCCGATACGTCTCTTTCTCTTTCTTTCTCTCTCTCTCTCTCTCTCTCTTTCTCCGATAAGTGAAACCTTTCAAGCACAAAGATTTACCTTTATCGATCGATCAGCAAGCGTGGAATTGTATCCGCTGTGATGTGATCCACGAGTAAATACGAAATTCTCTCGGTGTAATATCCGATAAACAAATTGATGTCGGACCGTGCGAGAAATTATTAAGCGATTAACACGGTACTGATGTTTCAGGTGAAATTTAATTTGCCACCGAATGCGCGCGACGAACGTCGCATCGTCCGCGTTTAACGACTAGCGTAACACAGAGAAGTTATAAAGATTCTCGATTAAGACCGTAGTGGAACCGTAGTGAAAGTTGACAAAACTGAATTCGAATCCTCGGTCGAGTTCGGCCCGGCACCCACGCATCCGCATTTAATTAACGCTGAAATTATTAAAAGATTGCTCCGCGCACTAAATTACCGCGCCCACGCGTATAATCCATCGTATACGCATTGTTATTTTTTCCACTATTTGATTATTATACAAAAAACTTTTCTTAATTATGATATCGGGAACAAATTAATTTGAACGAACGATTAGAAAAGTTGGATAATTTACGATAAACAAAAAATCATTATTCACACGCAAAACTGATATTTATAACACAAGCAAACATTTCTAATGAGAAAACAGTTGGTTTTAAGACGAAAAATTAATTCTGTTAATTATTATTTGTCATAATATCAAACGATAAGATTTGTTTGCGATCAATTATCACACAGTAATATTGATGAAGTATTCGACCGTGGCTTAATTTACGTTTCTCCCTACAATGTCATCGTCGAATTAACTTGTCCGTGACGGCAAAATTGTGCCATTATAATCAAGTTTATCGCGCTATCTTTACTATAACCGTAGTAGTATACACTGTGTAATTAGCGTAATTACTATCATAACGCGCTCGTTGCCGTCGGTCGGTTCGTTAATGTTACACTCCCGCGAATCGCTCCACGAAATTATTTCATCTCCATTTTCAGCCTACTTATTGCGCTTGTAGTTATTAACGAACGAAGAAGAAAACGAAAGAACGGAAGAAGCGTTACACGCCGCGTTCGCCGCTCGTGATCAAGCCCGATCGAGCATTGATTAATTCGCAAAGCTTTTCTGCCATTTATAACATCTCGCCTAATTAACCGTGGGTCAGGTTAATAACGTAATTTGTTACTTTAATGACGTATCAAGTTACAAAATTAATGTGACAGATCTAGATGAGGAGCAGCGCACCTTGCTGCTGCTGCGGTAACGCCTCGTTTAACCTCGCGCGCTATATTGTTTTTGTTTTATTTTTTTGTGCTTGATATTTAGAGGAGAGAGAGAGAGAGAGAGAGAGAAAGACGAATATTAATATAATATAATTTATATAATATAGCAACAAGAAAACAAAATCACACAATAATAATAATCTTTTCTTTGCGTGTATTATGTAATACTGCAATTGAAAGAAAAATATGTATTGTTCGCAAAACAAAAATAAAAACTACATATAACGGGAGAGAGAGAAGAATGAAATGCATAAAAGAGAAAGAAAAAATTAAAAATGTTAGCAAGTGTTAAATCTTCAATCTCTTTAGTGTCCCTCTCGCGCGCATTAATTTCAACTGCAAAACGTTTTTTCAAGCAACGTTACCGAGCGCTAATTTACGGGACGTTTTTATTGTATGACGATTCGAATACGCTTTCTGATAAACAAGCGACTGTGGCAATAGGTCCCATGAAGAGGGTTGCGAAAGAGAAATCAAGGGAACGGACCCCCTGCATCGGAGAGAAATAGTCGTCAAGCCCCTCCCACGAGACGGCGGCGGCGGCGGCGGCCTCGACACGCATTTCCAAAGTTTCTTTTCATCGTCACGGACTCATCAGCCCCCGAAGTACCGTCGATTCTTATCTGATCGTGCCGATCTTCGTGATCTTTCATACGATCCCCTCCTCCCTGCGCGAAATTCGGCCTCTCTCGGTGCAAATTTATTCTTTTCTCGCAGTGAACGCGAAACGGTGAAGTCAAATCGTGAAAGATTTGTGGTCGACTTTAACCGTCGACCGCGTTGACTTTATATCGATATTGTGTATAATATCTTTTTACGACGGGACATTAATTGGCGATTACTACACTCGAGAATTTTCCGATGTAATGTTTCGTATTAATTAAAAGACATTACTGATATGAGAATTTAGTTCAGTTTATATATATGAAAGTTCACCGATACATTCTTTTTAGTTTTTTTTTTTTTTTTTTTAAATTCCCGATCGCGTAACTTGCGTAATAAGAATATAAACGAGTGTCAGGACTCGCGTAACACACCGAAGTAAAATCGCAGAAAATCTTGTTTCCTCTTATAAACAATTAGAATTATCAAAGATATATTATCGATATGAAATAAGATTTTAATCGCGAAATTATATAGAACGATAATATATGAATATGTATATTGATTTGTGAAAAAAAAACTCTGTTTTTTGAACATTCAATCAACGTGCTCTTAAAAAAATGGTCACAATATATTCTCAAATTACAAACATAACGACAAAAATACGTTTTTTTTTAATATTTTTCTTTTATAATTATTAAGTGAGTGATTGAACATTTGAGCAAACTTACGGATCTCTATTAACGATCATACTTATTAAATATAATGAATCGCTTAATCGATTCGCGTTCGAGCACTTGAAATTTCTCGACCAAGCCAGAGTATATGAAAGTTTATTACCATCGAACAGGGAAATAAGCTTCGGATAACGACCGATAGCATCTTCTTAAGAAGACGTTAGAAATTGAATAACGCGGATTCAGATGGTTATCGCAGGTTTATCTTTCTCTCACTGCTTGCCGACTAATGACAATTTAAAGAAAGTTGTCGAAGCATCAGACATGTCATCGGGTGTGCTCGCGCTGATAATTAAATTCACTTCGAATTACGTTGCGAATAACGTTATAACGAAGAGATGAAATCTGATTGGTATGTATATTAGCGAGCCCCTAAAGATCTAATTAAAAAAGAAGTTTTAAAAAATGTTTAAAAAATAACAGAATAAGTTTGTTCTAAATATAGAGTTGTAATTTTTATGTTTACATATAAACTCTTGTTTTAAGGAACTAGAAATATAAAGCGCGTTGAACGAGCTTTGCTCTATCTGCCAGACGTGTTTGCGAAACAAAATAAATTAAATCCGAGGAATCGCGATTCAATTAATGTCTGACGCCGCGGTTCAGTCCTTGATTTAATTATCAAGTTTAACTGATGCTGATGGAAATCGCTTCATTAAGTTTGCGTTCACTATGATTTCAGTCAGAAATATCGCGACGTCTCACGAGTAAGAAAGAAAGGGAGAGCGAGAAGACAAACATATATTGTCGCAAAACCTCGTGTTCCGAATTGGAGCATGTAATTATCGCGATCTATTATTCCGAGTTGTGAGTTTCGTGGTCGCGTGAATTCGGAACCTAAGCGTTTTGCACACCTTGGGTTCTGCATTCCGGATTGTATCTGGTTCGTGTTGATTGTCGAGGTAGAATAATCGCGGGTGAGTTTGCGCTTCGTTTCTTTTTAACGAGTTTCAAATGGACACCACAGGCTAGCCTTTAATACGCGTTTTTTACTGCCAGCATGTTTTGGCGCAACAACCAGCACCAAACGCCGTAAAAATGTTCGCCGTGCGGTTATAAAAGCGTTTCGGACGGAGAGTTACGGTTTGTTATTTACGTTTTTTTTTTGCGCTTGTTTTTTTTTCACGACAATAACTTATCACGATTAAAAATTCTGTTGCCGATCGATATCCATAAAAAACACTCGGACTCAAGCAGAGTTGTCACTGGTTAGTTAGAAACAATTAACGCACTTGACATGACTCTGAAACCCGACGGCAAGTTGTCACCGTTGTCATCTTCCACAAACGGTAAAGTTGTTACGATCTTGGCGAATTCACTTTTCAAGAAGACTACGCGTCAAGATACGTCACGTTTGATTTGTTCCGCGATCTACTAGGCGCTGTTTTTTTTTTTTTTTTTTTTATTCATAATAAATTATTGCAAAATCGTAACATATCATAATTAATGACATTCGTCAATCTGTCATGTCACGCGGCGAGTAATACCGACCAGCTATCGTTAATGTAAAACGTCGCGGCGAATCTTAATGTCGGCATCGGCACAATCATTGATCTTCATCAAACATCACTTGAAAAGCAAGCTTAACACGTTTCGAGCGCGACGCGTTCACAGAGGCATCCCGTGCCGAGATCGATTCCGCGAGATCGATCCCGCGTCGATCCCGGTCTCGGGAAGAGGAGCAGAATGCACACCATTCATTTTCATCCGTGAAGGCTAGTCGAAGCGTCGTCCTAACGATAGAACCTCAGCGGCCTTCGCTTTAGCATCTCGGTGACGATGTCGCCGGTGACACGCTGACACACAACACCCAATGCACATGCTACAACAACGATGCACTTTACATCGACACAGTAACGCACACTAGCGCTCGTTCCCATTTCTACATGGTACGGGATCAAACACGATAGAAGATTTGCACTTTTTCACTTTAGTTTGCGAGTTATTATTATTATTTTGTTTTCCTCAGTGTATCACGAAACTTCAGCTCAGCCGGTAAAAATATCCAACCAGCTGATTTTCCATTGCGGACAACCTCACGGCCTTACGGCGAACTCCGTAACGGCGCGTAAACACACAACACTGGGAACACGTGGGGAAACTTCGGGTGGTAGTAGTAACGCGGGGGTGCGCGCAGGGCCCAAGATGTATCGTATCGCGCGCGCGCGCGCGCACTCGAGCGAAGAAAGAAAAAGAGAGAAGGAAAGAAGAGAGTGGCGCGGAGAGTAAAGAGAGCACAAAAGTAAGAGAGAAGAAAAAAGCACCACATGCGTTTCTTAAGAAAGAGAATGTATGATCTGTCGGTTCGGTCTCTCGGTTCGTCTCTGACTGGTGTCGTGTGCGCGGCTCACGAGAGAGCACAGCCCGTGCTGCGCGCTGCGTGTTGCTGCGGCCTGGGGGCCACGTGACACGGTCCCCTGCAGGAGGTAGGACCGCACACTCCGTGAGTAAGAGCGGCCGCGATCGGCCATGTGTGTTGAGCAGCGCGAGACTCGCGCGCGTGAGACAGTGTGGGGCGCGCGTGTGGGCCGCATCGCACGGTTGTTGAAAGAGGAAGAAAGAAAACTTAGAGAGAGAGAGAGAAAAGGAGAGAGAAGAAAAAATGAGCGAAAAAGGGAACAAGAAGAGAAGAAAGACGCAAACTGACGGGAATGAGAAGAAAATTAAACAGAGTGAGAGAAAACGTGCAAACAAGAGAGGAGAGAAAAGGACACGCACATATATATGTATGTATGAAGAGAGAGCTCGAATGACTGCAAATGCAATCGGTTTGACGTTGCATCCCGTGCACAAGGGAATATAGGCGGGCCGCGAGGGGGATCGCTGCTGTTCGCGTGTTAGAGTGGCGGAGCTGTTTGCAAGAGAGAGGGAAGAAGGAGAATGCCGCGGAAAAGGGTAGGGGCGCCGAGTGGGAGGACTGGGCCCCGCTCCGAGCGCTGAGCGGGAGTGGAGTCGCTTTCGATATCTTTCTCTCTCTCTCTTTCTCTTTTCCTCGTAATGTGGTCCGGACTTGACGCGGAGAAATGGGTAAAGGGGGACCAAAGGTGAAGAGGTAGGGCGATATATACAACCTTGCTAGGCGCGTGCCCCAAGTCAGCTCGCATGGTCCACTGCGCACAATTGATAACGAACCGTGGCTGCTCCGCGTGGTTTACGGTCAACTTGTTTGTACGACAAATCAATTGCGTGTATTGCACACTTTAACATTTTGCATGCGGAGGGTAATAACACGTTACATCAATTCAAGCTGTTATTACAAAACAAGCTGTCAAGTTTTTGCATTCGTTGAAGAATAAATTTATAATATATGTAACAGCTTGTTTCTCTTTTATAAGATGTGAGGTATGATTTTAACGTTTTATTAGATGTTAATGTAATGCTAATGCAAATGAATAAATAACAAATTACATAAATAATCGGAAGACGCGCGATTTTCGATACGTGAAAAAACAGAAGGAAGTGCATTTTGATGTGTGGGTGTTAACAGCGGTAAGAGTGACAGAATAACGGTACACAAGATACGAATGTACAATCACTATATAAGATATACGTAAGATATTAATTCGACAAAGATGTGTCGCGGCGATTAATAATGGAGAACCCATGCCACATAATGAAACAAACCGGATTATAAATCGCGGATTTGTGATACCAAGTAATTTGCTCCAAAATAACTGTTTTATAGTTTTGCATTAATGTAACCAGACGCGCAAGACTAATGGTCTTCGGAAACATTTCGTCCAAGAACCGAGTTAAAGGGAACCGGTTGGGCAACCGCATCTTTAGTTATTCGTATATGAGAGATAATTGTAACAGTTTATATAAAATGCTCTACTATCAGACAATCTACTTTATTGCCAAGTTTATCGGGACTTGCACGTTTTTCGTGACAAAATAAAACCCGAAATACATTCCAAAATTATGTTGAAAAATATAAACAACTAGTTAATCATATTATAAAGAGATAAGAATATTATTTTATTTCTTTTTTGTTTTTTGTTTTCAAAGTTATACACAAGGGAATACGATCGTGTACTTTGTGAAACTTTGTCCTGATCTTTTATATATTTTCGCTATCACTTGATCGACGTGGAATAACAAAGTTAAAAACATATTAGCAGAATTTGAAGTCATTTATGGACGCTTTTCCGTGACAATACGGTGAAAAGAGACGTTGCTAGACGAGAGACAGGTTTTACTGTCAGGAGGATTTTACGAAAGTTGCCAACGATGACGGAGTCTACTGCACTGCAGCGTGCTGCAGAGTATATTTATAGAAACGTAGATGAAGATTGTACGCTAATGGTCATATAAATAGTATACCTCTTACTAGTTTTTCACCGGAAGCTAAAGCATTTCAAGTGCTTTGAAAGCGGCTCGTAAACGAGGCCCGTAAATACGTACGTGTCGTCGAACATTACGAGGGAACTTATTCTGACGAGCAGTACGATGTAATTATTCGTCGGCGAAGGTGAAAAATGAAGAATATACATCATGCAAATAATCGCGAGATGATCGGACTTCGAGAAAGTCGAAATTTCCATACAAGTTTGAATATTGAACGAACAGCATCAGTTTAATTGAAATATATCCTGTTGATGCAACATCAATATTATTGCACTTACACACAGATATTATTGCACTTACACAGCAGATAGTTGCTTTAAGAATCTATAGCCATTAAATTAATCGCATATGCAATTGAATGAACTATGCCCGTGACGTCAACTTTAATTGAAGCAACTCCATTTTTTTTCTGTGTGTTTGAACGGGAGCACAAAAGCTGATTTTCACCTCATACAAGATAATAAATATATATATATACATAAAATATAACATATAAAATAACATATAAAAAATAAGAAATATACATTCTTAATAATATATAAAATAAATAAATAAAAGCAAAAAAGTTTTATAACTAAAATGGAGAATATGAATATTTATGAAAAATCTTCGATATACAATTTTTTAAAAATAAAATATCTATTTTACAATATAATAATAAAGATATAATATTTTAAGCTTAATGCTTTCTATCTTAAAATTAAATATTTTTTTCTTGCTTATATATTCAAGTAATTATATTTTTTCTTACGTATTATTTCTCATGAAAAAAAATATAATAGACAACCCACAGATAATTCATTGAAAAGAACATGATTGACGATTTAGAAGCAATCCATGTAGACACATCTTACAACATATTCTAAAAAATATATTGACCGTGATCAACCGGAAAAGATCGCCTACGTGACTGATTCGTCCGTGATAAGACAGAACCGAGTAGAGAAGACTTGAGGTGTATATATCGGCGGGACACACATTGCCTCTTGTCCCTTTCTTTCTAATCGCGATCAATTCCAACTTCGCCTACTGGTATGTTTTATAAGTCGGAAAGTCAACTTCGGAATTGCTTGGTTGTTTTTGAACGGAACAGCCTACGCGATGAATCAGTTTTTTGAGGACCGACAGTTGCCGAAAGCGTCTCACTTCGCCCACGTTTTGTTGAGACTCGCTGGTCCTCGCGGGCAGAAGCACACACTATTCTCCTCCTTTCTCCTCCTTCGAACAAGAATCCTACATGTGAAATGTCTCCGCGTTTCCAAAATTATGGCGGCGCGTTGAATATTCATAAACAATCACGTAGCCGCTTAAGTCGACAGATGAGACGGCGTTATTTCATTTGTCCTATCGCATAAAACTAGATTGCTAGATTTTTATTTTTATTGAATTTTTTCGAGCGCTACGTAAAAATTGTTCGTGAAAACAATTACATTCTCAATTTCGATAGATTATCTCGTTCCTGAATGTTTCTTCCGCGATATGTAAATTATAAAAATATCGACATATAAAACATGTAAATTTTGTTTTTGCCAAGAATTTACGCGAGTGTTTTAATAATATGCACGTCTCTCGAATTATGATGATCTCCGTCGAATCATAAAAATCTGTCGACCGATGATTGTATCAATGCGCCTGGATTTCGCCGCACGGGATTAAGAAAATAGGACTTAAGGCGAGATGAAAGCTAACTTGACAAATCGATCGGATTGATCGTGTCTTATCCACATATCGGCGGATCTCACGGAGCTTGTTCAGGCCACATCGAATGTCAAACACCTCACCGTGACCAAATGTCTAATGATGCGCGTTGTGTATTCACACTTCATCTCCTCGTTTTCTCGTCCACTGTAATCCGATGATGGCTTCGATTTTTAAGTGTCACTCGAAATCTCGATGGCATCTCTCTCTCTCTCTCTCTCTCTCTCTCTCTCTCTCTCTCTCTCTCTCTCTCGAGCAAGAGAGAGACGCTTGCGAACTCTTATCCCAACTGGGATAAGATTTCGCTCGCATATACTTTGGATCGGCTAAACCGAGACGCGGACCCACGCGTCTCTCAAACCGACTTCCGACTTTATTCTCAAGTGGACAATAAAGTTATGTATATACCAGCGTTACATACATAAAATACAGTTGTGTTTCTCTGGCATTTATACGATTTCACGTAGGAGGTCTCCTATACGACAACAATCACTCAATCGCTTGCATCGGCGGCGATTGTTATAAACCCGAATATCCGTGGTTGATTCAAATCTGTTTTGTGATTTTTATGTATTTTTTTTTCACTTTAATTTACGATCGATAATACCGTCGTGTTACTATTCATCGATTAAAATTTACAATGAATAGCCGGACGTGTCAAAGTTTTTTTTAACAACAAAGAAAGTCTAAGTCTGAGAGTTGCGCAACAAAAAAAAAAAAAGATTGAACAAAATTTATATTCTTACGCGCCAATCGCGTATCCTCGCCGACACTTGACCGAAATCCGAAGCCAGATTTCTACGCCGCGATAAAACTCGATAGATACCGTACTATATGAAAAAGACTTGTGCGCGACCGGTTAATTGCGGACGTACAATGTGACTGTGCGAGCGCGCGCCAAACATTCACGACGATTTCGAAAATCTCGTAACGCGCGAGAGAGTACGAGAATCTCTTCTAATTAAAATAAGTGACTGTGTAAACACAAGGGACGAAATAGATGTTACGAGACGATAAAGTTGTTGAATGTAGTATGTCGCTATAGGAAGAATATTGTGCAAACGCGCGCGGCGAGAAAATGATTTCGTTCGCGTTTTCGCGGCGGAAATACGGCGCGTAAGGGAGAGCGCTTAAAATTTTTGCGTGATAAAAACATATTTACCGCCAATATATTTTGACACTCAATGGGCGAGATAAGCCCCGCGGCGAGCAAGCAAACGCATAATCGTGCGGAGCAACAGTAGTGCAATAAAAGCTCGTCGTGTAACTGATGTCTTCAATAAACCGCGCATCGGCAATCTTTTTATTGGGCAATTAACCGTTACTGGGTTGCGCGAGCATCACAATATTATAAATGCTTTTATATGCGTGCGTTATCCACTCGGATAAAAACACATTTGAAGCAGTTGTCACGACGTAAAACGCGCGTTGGTAACGCTCCGCGAGCCAATTACATCTCCTCACCTACGCCGGACGCTTAGCGAGTCTTTGATAATTGGACGAAATAATCTTTGTTACGATGTAGCCTAAGGCGCGACAAGTTAATAAATTTATTCGTCGGAGTTCGCCTCACGTGCCGGTTATTTATTCTTGTACAAAAAAAAAAAAAAACAAATATTTGATCTTTCACTGACTCCAATTAATCGCAAATAGAGTAACACTTTTTAATTTAACTTAACATTTTGTTATCATAACGACTGTGTAGTTTATTACTTTTAAAAGAAACGTGTATGAATGTTTGGTTTTCTATACACGAATCTCTTTTTCTCTGTGGAATTAAAATTATTTCTCTTTCAGCCACACGCTTCTCGTTGCTTTGCTCTTATTTTCTCTTTATATATACAGGGTGTCTCATAACGAACGAATCAGCCGAAGTGTGTAGGTAGATCGGGTCAATCCGAACAGAAAAGTTATTTACCATTTTGCAAAATGTACAATAGTTATTAAAATATGAATTAATAAATGTGAGCCAATGAGCGCGCGGGGGGCAATGATCGGACTCTATAGGCGTGCACGATTATCAGCTGTAAAGAAAAATGGCTTCTTTCATGCAATGTCATAGCAATGAGAGGCGGAGAAACA
>NW_018020933.1:47848-77995 GCF_002006095.1 Pseudomyrmex gracilis | reverse complement strand
CATTGGCTCACATTTATTAATTCATATCTTAATAACTATTGCACATTTTGCAAAATGGTAAATAACTTTTCTGTTCGGATTGACCCGATCTACCTACACACTTCGGCTGATTCGTTCGTTATGAGACACCCTGTATATACGCTTCTTTTTCTTCCGCACCATAAGTTTTATCTTTCCATTTTATTGAATTAAATCTTCCGTCCGTTTTCAATTTCGTTCTCTTGGCGATATCAACTAGGATGCCATTAGAGCGCGAAAATCAATGTGTTGTTGTCGGTGCGATGCGGCATTCGCGCTATGTGCGTTTCCTTTGCATCGAGCCGTACGATCTCTTCATCGCATCACTTCTTTTGCTGCTCGCGAAGTGGCGAAGGTGGAGACCGAGTGATCGAGGCAAAACGATAGTATTGCGAATCCTCGAGACTATGCTCTTCTTTTTCTTCTTCTTGTTCTTCTTGTTCTTCTTGTTCTTCTACTTATTCCAGCGTGATACAGATTCCGCCGCGCGCGTCCACCGCATAACCGCGATAAATTACGAGAGTGAAAGACCGAAAGAGATAGAGAAAGAGCGAGCGAGCGAGCGAGAGAGAGAGAAAGAGAGAGAGAAAGAGAAAAAAAAACAGAGAAGCGGAAAAAGAAAAATGGACGCAGCTCGCTTTGCACACAATTTCCACGTGGTCAGGGGCCGGCGGTATCTTTGCGTGAAAATAAAGTGTCGTTGCGTGGCGAATGCACGCACGCTGCTAGATGCAACGCCGGGGAAAAAAAAAAGAGAGAACGCCGAAGAGAGCGTGGTAGCGAGATTCCCTTATTAACATTTCTTTGGGATTCGAGACAAGATTAAATTGACAGCGAGGATTTGTTTGTTACCGGCTATCCACTCTGTGTCTTTTTCCACTCTCTCTCTCTCTCTCTCTTACGCGCTATTTTTATCATTTCTGCTTTGACTATGTGGATTGTAAATAAATAAAGACTATCTCTTTCGTGATAATTTGATCGCAATATCCACAGCGAGAGTATTCTCATTATTGTATTAATATATTATTTATAAAATTACGCTAAGAAAGAGAAATGATAAATTATTTACATACTTATACACGTTGTCACTTTATACTTGTGAATTAACGAGAAGATAGCGTAGATTGTTTAGACATTTTGAAATTAGAAGACAAGATGATAATGAGGAAAAATCGCGATTGCTCAAAGTGTGTGTGTACGGTTTCTCTATTATGGAATCGTATCTTCGAAGTGCAGCTGTTAGTCCCGTAGATCTCGTCACAAGTCAAGTGACTGTACACTCGCGGAAGAGTGGTGAGAAGCGCCGCTGCATTAATAAGACGGCAGAGCGATCTCGCGCGCGCATCGGCGCGTAGACGGACTTGGAATAGCTCTCGGAATAGATTTCAACTGCACAGTAGGCCACATAATCTACACGCAGAGAGGGACGGAAGTTTATTTTCTCTTTGTGACTATTCGAAGACGCTACTCGTCCCAACCCAGAATTCGCGAACTCGCCTGACACGCAACGTGCCAAATCGTAAAGCGGAGCGTGTCGCGTGGGCGCCAAGGGAAAATAGCGGCGCTATTGTGGCGATTCTCCGACGCGGAAACGCATTTAAAAGATCGCGCGCGCTCTATATACGCGCAATAATCTCGATAAGTGTAAGGTTTTACGCGATATTAAATTTACGTCATACGTTGAGAATTTGAACGCGCGCAGATCAATTCTCGCGCTCGAGAGTGCGAGACTTCAATGCGCTTTGAATGCAATTTTCTTTTTTACGTATGTTTTTCGGCAAGAAAACAAATTAGTCTGTTGTTTCGTCTATTTGAAGACTTCCGGTTTTACACTCTGCTTGATCTCGGCAACGTCACGGAAGCGTGAAGCACAACGTATTATATATACGATCGTGTCTTTTTATCGCGTGCTGTGCTCAAGCTTCGGAACTTTTCACGCGGCTCCTACGCTTCATTAAGCCCGAAGAGATCATTCTTTCAGGCCTCCGCTTCTCTCTTCTCTTCTTCACGAGGTTTCACGAAGCTCCAATAGCCGGCAGAAAAAAGCAGAATCGAAGTTTAAAGGGAATCGCGAAGAAAGGCGACTTGAGCTCTCTTTCTCTTGCGCCGCAAGTTGTCGGTGCCTTTGACGCCTACTAATGAGAGGGCAGTGATTAAGGGAACTCTCTCGCGCGGCGAAGCGCGAGAGCGAAGAGAAGGAATACGAGAATAAGCGGGACGAGGTATAAAGCGGACGCAATGCTCGGACAGACAGACGGACGGGCGGACAGCTGCGGGAACGATGCGGGCTTTTTCGTGAAGTAACGCGATCCCAAAGGAACCACCGCCACTTCGTTAATTCGATGGCGTGTCGAACGAACTTATTATCGATCACTTGGAACGCGTCTTCTTTTTTACTCTTTCCACTTTCTTTCGCACGATCGGAAGGTGGACGTTGAGATATATCTCACACGTATTTCGGAGTAATCGAATTTTAAAGTCGAAGATCTAAATTTATTAATACGCAAGAAAACAAAACTTTTTTCTTGATAACACAGCGAAAGAGTTAAAATGGTTGTCAATAATAATTTCAAAAAGAAAAATTGAAATGTTGTCAAATTATTCATTTAAATCTATCATTAACAAAAACAAATCGTTTTTGTCTTACTGAGAAAATGATTAAAACTATCAAAAGACTTGATACGTACACAATACAATAGAAAAAGAGAGAGAGGGAGAACAAATCCAAAAAAGATAGAAAAGATTTAGTTATGTAACATATCTATTAAAGATAAGAATTATCAAGAAAATCGCGGTAGTACCTTGTAATTTTATTATTCAGTTGTATTTAGAAGAACTAAAAATAATGATTGAAACGTTTAGTTTTGTCAATCGCGTTAATTAAAAATATATGATTTACACAAAAACAACAACAACAACGTCTGGTTCCTATTGGTAAACTTTTCTCAATAAATTTGATTGAAATAGAATATGTGTTCTCCGAAATTTAAATCACAGAATGTCTGTCCCCATTTAACGTAGTATTTTCTTCTCTTTCGTCTATGTTCACAGAATCGCAGCAATTGTCCCCGTTCCAAACTATTGATACAGTCCATCTGCTTTCATAAATTGTGACTGCTCTAGAACGATCAAGTATTGGATGACTCATGCAGAACACGTTCCGTAATTTAATTAGAAGCGTTAGCTGTCGGCGAGTGACCTATTAAACGAAAAACAAACAATTTTCAGGTCTATCGGAATCCGATTGATTAGGACAAATGATGCGTACTTTTTCTTCTCTGATGTTAGAAAAAAAAAAAAAAAAAGCTAATATCGCGCGCGTTAACAAAAAGGTTATTTACCGCGTGACTATGGATTCTGACATTAATTCTTTCTCACCGCGATAACATTGCGCCGTACAGTTGGCATTAGAGCAATTGGCTAGCTGCCAATGACCGCCACTACCGCCAATATATTATCAAAAGAATCGAACGTACATATCTCGCTGCGAATTGAGTGTTAGGAGATCGTGTGTTTTGCTGGACACTGTTGTTGTAGATGAAGTGTCAGATGTAATAATGAAATACATAAGTTAAGGTAATAATTTTGATCAAATATTTTGAAACCAACTCACTTATGACTTGATGGATTTTGTGCGTTTCAAAAAACAAAGTAAATTTACAAAAAGATTTTATATTTTTATGAAACTAAATGTCAGTGGAATTTTATTTTTGTACAGATTATTACACGTGTTATCACGTGTTGTCAGATATTGTTAAGCTCAGATATTGACGACGTGTACACACAACGGAAGATTCAGTCAAACAATGAAACAATCTCATGTAGTAAATTATGTCGCGATTTCTTTTAATGTATTTTATGTGTTTTTTGTTGTTTTCTATTTATATCTTTGATGAAATTTATTTCTTTTTCTCAAAAAAAAAAAAAAAAAAAAAAAAAACAATCTATTGGAGAAAGAGAGAGAGAGAGAAAGAAGAAAACGAAGCTCCGTCTACACCGCGTCGTTTAATTGTGCTTCGGAAAATTATCTTCTAGATGCCAAGTCGCGTGATTCATCGCGCGCATATGAACAGGTAATCGCGAAAATTCGCTCAAAACTTGCGCACTTTCACTTAACAGACGCGATTAACCAAGACATGCGCTATCTTGTTGTGAACTTTCTTATGCGTCGACCGTTATCTCGCGCGACACGCGATAAACTGGTAACGTCAATTACGTTACGAGACTACTTGTAGATTGGTACCGGCATGGTGGCTGTCACATCCTCGACAGGAAGTGCCAAGTTCCGCTTTCTGTCGGAACACGCATCGTCTGGAATTGATGTCAACATTTTTATTTCATGAAACAACATTTCAAATAGATAGGATATTATAATAATTAGATTAATTGTTTGCAAGTTAATACCGTTATGAATTTTACACATGTGAAAGATGATACGTGACTTTATCGATTACACATCTTCACCGAACAAAATTTGAATAATTTTGCTTTATTAAAAATAATAATTGAATAATAATACTTGTTTTTACTTTAACTTTTTTAATATGTTTACTTGGTCGTAAAACACAAATGTTCCTGCAACTTTTCATAAAAATGTGCAAAAGAAGTCCAATAAGTCAAAATGCGAACAAAGAAGTCAGCTGAATGACAAAATAAAAAGAAAATAATTCTTCGCGTGTTTTTTTTCAATAATTCGAAGAATAGACGGGTCAAGGCCTTTCTCTCTTTTACACGTAACGGCTTACGATCGAAGAAAAACCCTAACTCACAAAGTGAGATTAAACGCAACTGCGGTTATTTAATCTCACTTTGTCCCAAAGAATGATTTATCTTTAATCCCTTTCGAACAAGAACAAACTATAAATTCTTGAAACAAACAAATTTAAACTTTTTGTCTAGAAAAGATATCTGACATTAAACTCTTGAAGTATTGTGAAATATTGTGAAAAAATTTATAGTGTTTAACAAGAGATCAGTGAACATTTCAATAAGCTGTTTTATAAAATAAACTCAAATGTAAATTTCAATAATTCATTTAAATGCGCTCATTATCTCATAAAATCCTTGCATATTTAATGCTAACTTATCTATTATCTGTTGAGACGATACCAAACAATATCTCAGTGACCTAACGATTTTTCTTGAGTTTCACCGACAAAGTCAGAGCGGTCGATTCAAACAAAAAAAGTCGCGCGGCAGTCAAAGCATCTTGGTTTAGGTACTTAGCTTTCATCTCGAGTCCACGGTTGTTATCTGAGCGCACCTACGTGTACATGTACACCCATCTACCTATCTGCTTATCTGCCGACCGTGGAGGAATCACCAACATGCGTTTCTACAGCGGTTAGAATGCAAACACAATGTAAAGTCGCGATAGCGCGCTAGTCGCTTCGCGATCTCAACATCGTTTCACACAAAAGTCGCGCACACTTGATTGTAATCAAATAAAAGTCGTAAAAAAAACCTTTTTATTATTTTTCGCTTTATGAACAGTAATATAAAATGCCTATATATTGCAAATTTCAACCAAAAGAATCTTAAAACTTAAAAATCCATTATAAAGAATTATTAAGACTTGAAATATCTAGTACCGATTTAAAATCCGGTTACAATTTAATTAAATGGAGATTCAACTCATTGGATTCAAAAATGGGTAAGAAGAAAGTCGGGAATTTTCGCAGGAAGATTTACGCCTCGTCACGAGATGACGCGATGTGAACGCGGCCTTATCGCGGCGCACATGCGCTACTGCACGAGCTCATGCGCCCACGCCTCGCGCGCATGCAGCGCACACTCCGGAATAAATGCGTGTTTATCGCGGTGGTGGCGGTGGCGGCACAGCTTTTGATGCCGGCAGCAGCTCGTGCGCTCTGCTCCTTCTTCTTCGTGCTTCTCTCTTCTTCTTTTCTTGACGCAGAAGAGGATCCTCGCGCGCAGATGGGCCCGACCGATTTACATAAGGCTGAGAGAGCTCGGAGCCCGCACCCGCGCCCGGGTCTTCCTCTTATTAAACGCGCTCGCGCACGCACGCATGTGTACGCACACGTGTATCCTTTATTAAGGGCGCAGGCAGCGTACAAGCGCAGCATCGCGCGGACACAGAAGCGCCGCGCATGCCTTGTTGCGCTAACAATACGACCGCCCACGTACGAGATATCTCTCGTTTTATTATTATCCTTCTCTTTCTCTCTCTCCTCGACTTTTCTTTCTCCGCCTTCGTTTCTACTTTCTGTCCTTCTTCCGTTTCCTTCTCCTTTGCTTGCCCTCGCCGCCCTTTCGCTGTGCGCGCGCGTGAACACACGACCGCCACTGCATCGAGGATGCAATAAACTTTGTATGTGCTGATTCACCGGTTCATTTCACTCTGCCGTCCTCGATATAAGACAATGTTCCTTTTTGCTTGACGAAAAATATAAAAGATGATATTCAATATGCATGTGATCCAAATCTTACATATCTCTCTCTCTCTCTCTCTGTTAAATAATAAATTATAGTAATAATAATAATTTACTGACATATATGTCGTTTTTCTGAAAATGTAATTCCTGTATTGTTAACTTCTATCTGATGAAGTTTTGGAAAATATAGTGTTGAAATATTTTGCAAATCAGTGTAAAATTTACAAGATGCGATTGTAAAGTCGCATTAATAGAACAACCGCAAGTGCGGTTGAAAAAAAAAAAGGATATATTGCAAGAGAGAAAAAAAGAAAGCAAGAAAGATATACTCCGGATAATGTCGATGTGTCACGTCTGACTTTGTTGAACACCGGCGTCGCTGTCAGTGCGTGAAAGTTCGGAACAAAGATAAATTTATACCAGAACTCCTTCACGGGCGTCCCCTTGTGTGGTTACGACATCGCATTCCTCCCTCTTGCGTCTTGCGCTTGTCGCGGTATATCCACGAGAAATGTGCGCGACATCGCGCACAATATTCAGCTAGATATAAAAGTGTCCACGGAGTGTCAAAGTGAAAAGCAATGATTTCCCGGCCCTGCTGAATTCATGCTGTTCCTCTTTAATATAACTTACTCTTAGATATAACTTAAATATAACTTCGTCTGTTAACATTTACAAATTACACGTTTCCCTCTAAGAGATAAATCATTATAGATATATAAAAAAAAATTTTTTCAAAATCTTTGTTAAGTCAAGTGATATAAAACTTTATTATTAAGTAATGCTGTATAAGGACTAGAATATTAAATTTTATTGTATGTATATTGTAGAGTAAATGGGGATATTATATACAGTCTATGGCCATACAGAAAAGATGGCCATAGACTGTAATTTCACTAATAATTATTTAATAGTGCATTTTTGTAGCCATTCTTAAAGATAAGATCAGTATTTATAGTAATTTATGTGCGTACACTATTTAAAATAATAATATTGTAAAAATTATATAATATTTTTACTTTCAACTGCCTGCCAAAGTTTTACGAATGTTCACTAAAAGCTGCTGTAACGTCGAATAAATTACAATTAAGCTGCCGTAATCAATGTTACTTATATAATAAAGGTACATACATTGTAATGTAACCAATAATTTGTGTGTGTGTGTGTGTGTATTTTCATTTTCATTATTTATTTATAAATACTATTTATTTATAAATGTTTTATCCTCACACTTCGGGAAAGATAGCCTATTTTGTTTTAAAAGTAATATAATTTATATATATATATTTATATATATATATATATTTTTTTTAATGACTAGTACAATCTACAATGTATTTAATCATCAAAATAAAAATGATTTTTTATTAATTGTTAATTGTTTTTATAGTTTATATAAAGTTACGTTTCATAATTAAAAAAATACTGTGCATGAAAACATTAACAACAATATGTAATAATTTTTTACGTACAATAAATTTATTGTATTTAACATATAATTACTAAATATATAATTAAATTACATAATTATAAGTTTTACTTATATTTTTTACAAACAAACTTTTACAAATGTATGGCCATCTTTCCAATAAAGTTGGATAAAATGGCCAATGCATACATTTTAATATTTTATATATTATTAAATTTCTGTTAAGTGTTTTCTCTTTAATTTCGATAGTTATTATTACTTTAAGCTTCAGTGAAATAAAAAAAAAAACAATATTAAAAAATAACAAAAATAAAGATCTGTTTTTTGCATTTAAAGAAAACTATGGCCATCTTACCCGGATTTATCCTATTGAACATCATATATATTATATTATAAAGAATTAGGTAAAAAAAGTATTAGAGGTTTGTATTAAAAAAGTATTGTGCAAGAAAACGTTAAGTATGGTGAAATTTCACAAAAATTTAAATATAGTATTTGATTGTTTAAGATCACATTTCTACGTATTGACAAATGCACCTTTGAAATAGCGAACGGACGAAGGCAACGAAAAACAAACGAACAAGATAAGAGTCGCGGAAGATTCGCAGTCGTCGAAGAAATAAGATGAGTTATCGAATATTTGTCACAATTGTTTAAATTATATAATATATATGTGATCACGCACAATATATCTTATATGTATACATATCTAGATAATATGTCTTAGATCGTCACAATCAAATAGAAAACTAGATATTTATTTATTTGTGATTTCGACAAAAATATATCGTGACTTACAAAAGTAGCAAATGTAATTTGAACAGATATGTGAATTTCATCAAAGCGACAAAACAATTGATTATTTTGCGTGCAAATCCCGAAAGCGGCGCGATATTTACGAGCGATAACAGTAATTGCTCGCGTGACCGTTGTCGGGCGAGAGAAATTTTCTGGCATTTGTCCAAGATACTCGTCAAAAATACTCAAACATTAGCTACGCACGCTCGCGCGAAGAACGATCGTGTTACCTCGGCGCACGTCTATATTCACTGGACAATTTCTAGCGCGGAGACCGGAACACGCATAGCGCGCGCGCATCGTTCTCGCTATTATTCTCGTTCTTTCAACGGTACTTTCTATCTCTTTTCCGAAACAAAAAGTCACGGAGAGACAGAGAGTAAAAAGAGAGAAAGAGGCGCGGCTATAAAGGCATCGGCGCGTTTGCATTGTCAGTGACAAAATAAGAGAGGGCTCGAGATCAGTGACGTCACTATCATAACGTACGAGGAACATATCGCATGACAAGAGGAGTCCCGGGAACACAGGACCCCGCTATGCTGACCCCGCTGACCCCCGCAGCTTTCTGTGGAGCAGTACGTTCCGGAGACCGCGGACCTTTAGAGTCCCCGGCTCCAAACTGCAAAACACGCCGACACGGTGTGGCGCGTACATACCCCCGGAAAGGGCTTGCTCTCTCACGAAACTCACCGCTACGTTGAATTTCGGACGCGAAACGCGATATCCGCAAATGTCGTTTCTTTCTTTTTGGCGTGCTTCTCGCCGGGAACATTTGTGATACGATTGCAAGAAGCACGGTTTTTAACGACATGGCCTTTTTTGTAGACTTTATTTGAGGCGATTTTTGGCGATCGTTTGGTATATGTATTGTACGATCGCTAAAAATCGCTTTCAATGCGACGGTTTATCATAAAATCATAAAATCAAAACACTCAAAATTATTAAAAAAATTTTCATTGTTAGAATATCGAATTTTTATTAACATTACAAATATTTTATTGTAACATGTGCTTTTTGTATTCTCATTTTCGATTGTAAAACCTATTCACTGTGATGTGTTATTCTACTTGATTTTTATTCTAATTTGAAAGTATTTGCAGTAATAATCTCGATCAAAAATTTACAAGTTTACGGATCGACACGTTCATCCATCGGACCGGCATTTACCAGCAATAAGTAACGATAATTACAAGCTAATGGAGGCGATGCTCGTGCGTCCGGTACGCGCCGCGGTGGCGCAGCGATGTTTTGCATTCGATATTTAAATTAACCGATCGATCGGCCGTGTTCACCTCGCACATTATGCAAATGCCGTGAAAACATGTAAAAGTTTTCTGCAAAACCAATTACGCCGATGCGACACACCACCACCGCGCCCGCCAGAAGTTAATTGCAAATTTTTGCACCGTGCAATCATTACAACCTCTCGTCTTTTCTCTTCTCACCGCTCTTGATTATCATGAAGAAGAAAAGTAAAGAGAGAGAGAGAGAGAGAGAGAAAATATGAGAGAATATTTTGCATTTCTGCGTACCACGAAAGCCGGGCACGAGCCATCATTCTTGAAGTGCAAATTCGAGTCGACAGCGTATATTATTATACTGCTTAAAGTAATGGAAACCGAATAAAAGAATAAACGAAATATTCATAACCGTTAACTATACGCGACGTAAATGCAAGACCTTCACCGGTAGCAACAAGACACGTCCGATGCCGACAGTTTTTTCTTTTCCCGCGCATTTAACATTTATCTGGTTGAAGTAATAAAGATATCGCTGTGCGGTGGTACAAGCTTCGATTCGGTGTGGAACGTCTTTCAATCACAACGTTCAAAAAATATCCCAAAGTACCTTCACGCTACTTTCTTGCTTACATGTTACGGCGTGCGGATACACAAATGTGAAAGGAACACGTATCTGTGAGATGTACCGACGCAATTACAAGAGATGTAATGACAAAGGTGTATATTTAATTTGTGCATTTAATTCGGATATATATACATACATATATATTGTATTTCTCTTTAAATTGCGCAGCTTCTGTTTCTTTTTAATGAACATCTAATTGTGGTTGTCACTACACGCAATTTCATCAAATTTCTCATCTCATCGCCCAGTAAACACAAAATAACGGTAACGTAACATTAATGTTATAAATTTCTCACTCAACAATGTAACTGCTACGTACAAGGCATATTACATCGCAGTTACATTGTTGAGTGAGAAATTTATAACATTAACGTTACGTTATTGTTATTTTGTGTTTTACTGGGCGTATGGTTGAAAATCAAACGCGGGAAACACACACATCGAGCGCGAGTTCAATAATGGCGTGATCGTTTGTCACGTGGGTTCGCCTATTTAAACATCACGATCGGTCGACAAGTGTCGACAGAACGACTGCGTTAGCCTTGATACATTTCGCCTACGCGCGGCGTTCGTTCGTAGAGAACGTGCTTTTCCATCTTCCGCGTGTCGTACACCACCTACGTGGCCTTTAGCTATACCTCAAGGACAGCATCCCGCACCATCATTATCGCGACTCGAACACGCGTGAATAGGCGGTGAGCAGCCACCACGGCGATGACGAGCCGTAAAGCTCACCTGAGGTAAACATCCTCCTCCGCTCGTTCCCGTTTTCTTCGCGCGCGACGTGAAAAAACAAGTTTATAAAGAAGTTATAAAAATTCTTTTTCTTCCTCTCTCTGTGTTCTTTTGAAAGAGCGACGGCCGACCGCGTAAATGTTCCTGCAATTTCGTAAGGAAACGTCGTTTCCGTTTCATAGAATCGTATTTCGCGAAAAATCATTTGGAGATTGCGCAACTCGCGAATCGAGAGAAAGAGAGAGAGAGAGAGAGAGAGAGACACTTAATTGGATTGCGTAACGATAGTTAGGTGATATAAAAAGTGGGCGGTAATTAATTCTATCATTTGTCGTATCCGCCGTGCCGACCGCCGTAACGTTGATCGCTTGTTATTACTAGATACATTACAGCAACCCGTTTTTTGAAACCATGTTTCACGAGACACCTGAGACATCTGACTCTTGCGAGACTTATCACGAGTTTGTAACAGAAGACTGCTACTTACTTCTCAGAAAGTGAAAAAAAAAAAACGTTTGTTTTTAACATAAAAATTATGTGATACACACGCGGCGACATGTCACAAATTCCGATGGAACTGCTCAAACGTAAAAGGATTCTGCAAAACGCGTGGGCCGAAACAATTTTTCAGTAAGAATAATTTAATTAAGATAATCGCTTGTTTATGACAATGTATCGCGACACGCGACTTATCTCAAGTGAAATTCGTTTTTGCGCGAAGAGAAAGGACGCGCGCGAGACCTAATGGTCCGGGTGTTTCAATATAAACGAGGCGCGCACGTATACTAAGTAGTTATTCTTATCAATGAATGGACGCAGCGATATGTGATTTAAATTCACGAGCTCTCCGGAGCGAAAACGAAGAAAACGCGGTACCCAATGCCTCGTGGGCAGAGCGCAATGTGTGTATTACGCAAGAGATAAATCAATGATCCAGACGCGTGTATATAATTTCAATGCAATCTCTGTCCACGCGCGACACACGATGCATAATTTTCCATCGCGACAACTCGACGGGAAAAAAAAACTTGCAAAATACATGATTTTTCAAAGTAAACATTGTCTCGATATTAGCGCAATTGTAATCTCTAATCATGTGAATAAACATGTAAAAAGATATTTCAGATGTCATCAGATTATAGAGACGTTTAATGTCTGTATGCTGAAAGAGCTAATTACAAATAAATTAACAATTTTGTTTAAATTAAAATCGGAGATCGAAGATTATGTATGCAAAAAAAATGTCATCAAAAGATATCACACTAATCTTTATAAATTAATCACGCTACTCTGTACCTACCGTGTTTTTCAAACTTATTTTATCGCGCATCGTAATCTCTCCCTCCGTCGAGCGTGTTGCAAGTGAACGGCGGCAGATCGTAACACGCTCCGCGAGATATTACCGCGAAAATTGCTGGAATAAAGCCGATGAAAGGCAAAGGCGAGGCACGAACCTTCAACGTTGTTTCGCACCATGCGAGGGCATGCCGGGTGGTCGGCCGGTCCATTGTGGGTTACTGGGTCTAATTAGGTAATTAGCAATTTGTATCTCGCCTCAATCAAAGTCTTTGCGTAACCGCCACTCGAGGCTACGCTTTGCCGAGGAATTCACGCAGATCGTCTCTCTTGACGATCACTCCCTTCGCTCCCACCTCGATTTAATCGCGGAACTCGTGAAAGTGTCCGCAAAAAAGCAAAACAAAAAAATGACGAAAAAAAAAAAAAAATCGGGACCGTACGTCATTTTTCCATCCGGTACTTCTTGCTCCTCACAGGACACGAGTAATTATTCGCGCGCACACAGGCCGGTAATTATTTTCATCATCGTTCTTTTTTTCGCCATGTGAATCGAAGCCTCTCGCAGAAAAAGAGAGAGAGAGAGAGAGAGAGAGAGACGCGCACCGATCGTGTGAGATGATCGTGTGTGGCGGTATCGACTGTGGGAGTTTGCGAGAATGATGATGTCGCGCGAGAAGTTCGCGACTCAGAACAATTAATCGCGACACCTGAAAAAAGTCGCCGCAGGTGCGCTGCTTTGCAAGTTCGTGCGCGCGCGCGCACATATATATATATATATATATATATATATACATGTCTGTATATATATGCGCGCAAACGGCAAATTGGGCGTACTTTATGTCATGCGTAATTTACGCGTCGCACGCCGCCTTTTCGCTGCGAGGTAATGAAATGGTAATAACTACGTTGCGATATTTGGGGACGAACCGTTGCCGTTGTCGTCATTGCTAATGTGGGAAATGGCGTGCGCGACCGTGGCCGGCAGAAAGAAATCGCCACCGCCGCATCGGCATGACAGGTTTTAAACGTTTAAGAGCGACATGAATTCTAAGTAGCCAGGCGAGAAAGCGCGTCGCTCCAATTTTCGTGCGATGACGTTACGTTACCTCGACGAAACGCGCTCAAAGAAAAAACCAAGATTACACAGACATCACTGAATAGAATAGTAAAATGGAATAGAATTTTCAAACAAGGATCTCTCGAAAGTTAGAAAGAATTTTTCTAACAAATAAGTACCTACATATGTCGCTATGAAAATTACGATCGCCACCGATTGACAATCTGTCTTGAAATTCTTGAAAAAACGATTTCATTACGTACCACAATATAAAGATACGCGATGTTCGTAATCTCAATGGGAAAAGCAATGGTTTTTAGCCACTAGGTTTGTTCAGGTGGCCACGGCAGTATCTTTTGCGAATAGAAAGGAAGAAAGGGGACGGCAAACGGAAGAGAAGGAAAGCAGCAATATGCCGCACGGTGACGCGTTGGGATCGGGTCAGGTGGCCGATCGATTTGCCGCGGTCACAATAGCGCGTGGGCCGTCAGAATTGTCCTGCGAGCGATTTGCGATGCGCGCGCGCACGCGAGATCTCTTCGAAGCCTTGTATCCCATCGTCGTTGTGGTGACAAAACCCCGCGAGCCGCGAGACTTAATTGCGTGTTACGGGATCTTTCTGTGGGATCTTTCTGGTCAGACAAGCACTTCATCTTATTCTTCGAGCTTGGAGAAAAATAGACTTGACGAGTACAAGTTTATTTATTTTGCCAAAAAGTCTGGTCAGAGAGATTCTCTTAATTATTTTGTTCGTTTGATTTGTAGCGTTTGGAATAATATTGTAAATTAAAATTTTACATTATTATTCATTAAAAATACAAAGGAAATAGTTTAAAAAATATCAACAATAATTATCAACGCGATTTTATTATTTAATGTTAATCACGAGATAAAGTTCGGCCAAAGTTTCTCATCTTGTTGACAATGGGACAATTGAGTCGTATAATTGGCATGGCGAACACTCGAATAGACGTCTTCAAGGGCACGATCGGTCGCGAAAGGAAGAGAGGATGTCCCGTTGAATTCGCTACACGTGAGCAATGCGCGACAATCGGTTCTGAGCAACGGAGGTTAACGTTGACATTCGGTCACCAGAGTTCTTTGGCTCAAGAGATCCCTGTGTTTCACCTAATCCTCCTCTTACTCCTCGTCTTATATTCCTCATCGTCGCAATCACGCTCTTGCTCGCGACGCGGCCGTTCGATCGGCCCCATCCTTGAATACTAACGATCGTCACTTCCTTCCTCCCGGCAACGTTTTCTGTGTGTGTCGCTGTTAGTCGCTGAATTTTAATTTGCCGTCCTGTTTCCATGCACTAATTCTTCCGTTGTTTTTTTTTTGTCTCAACACGTGTGCAAATTTCAATAATGTTTTGTGTAAAATTAACTTGCAATATTACATGTTTTTATAATCCCGCGTGTGTAAAAAAAAAATTAAACAATTACGGCAACGCCGCTTAAGAGGTAAAAAAAATAATTGTTTCGATCGATCGGAAGGCACGTGGCCGAGCAACGCGACGTTATAAAACAGCGTTGTTACGTGCGTAGGCTGCGCGCGCAATCGCTGAACGTGCTTAATTTTTTTTCGCGCATGCACGCGCGCGCGATTTTTGCGTTCGCGGCACACTCGCCGATTTCAATGCGATACTTTCTGGCTACGCGACGGCTCCGATTCGACATATCTCGATCCGGTTCGCCCACGAGTATACCGAGGTGCCCGTGGCGCGCGTATGAATATGCAACGATAAAGTGCGATTTATTTATAAGTATGACGCCGAAGATCGATCCTTCCAAAGCGGTCGCGCGCGGAAAATTATGCGTGCTTATGGTCGAAATGCAAAATCGTGTTGGGAAAGGTCTTTATCCGGCAAAGGCGTTACAAAATGTTGAATACTTAAAATCTTGTTTTCTTCTATCTTGCGACGCACTGAACTGATTCGCGTCAACGTAATATAAAATATAGAAAATATCTAAAAAAAAAAAAGACGATATATATATATCTTACATTTTTTCTCAAAAACTTGTTAAATAATAATTATGATCTATAAATCGTACGGTAATATATCTTGTTAATATTTTTAAAGAAAGGGAGATGATTTTAATGACAGTCAAAGATGCGCGGTTACATAATGTACTTTTTTTTTTGCCAAAATTGACGGAATTTATACAAAGGGTTGCAAGTATACAAAGTGGGTTAAGTATCAGAGGTCTGTCTCGGTGAGACCGTAAAAGCCCGCTTTTACGGTCCGGCAAAAGACGAAAGTTACGATCCTGCTTTTCATTTAATTAATTTCACCGTCGCCGTGAACCAACTTGCGCGGTCGCCCTCGAAAATCAGGCGATTGTACATGGCTTTACGTACGCGGTTCGTTTGCGCGAAGCAATGAAAAACGCGGTTTTCGCAGTCGCGTAATTGGCCGTCGCGCCGGTGGATACTTTTCAAAGTAGGATCAACGAGCGGTCATATAATTAAATCCGGTAAAGGCGCGCCGTGTCTCCGCGAACCGGGTTTACTTGACGATAATGCGCGCGACTTTCGGACGTTTAGATGAAAAAGCGCAAACGTGCTGCTCGAAATGATGGGTTTTTCTTAAATTTCAACCCACCTTCCGGAATCAAGAACGTTGTAAATCCGTCTTGTTAACTGGATCGCACAAAAACATTTCGTTAACATAATGTGTGAGCACATGCTGACATGTCCAATAGTTCGAACAAATACGTAGTACTTAATTGTAACTGTTTAATCATCATCTGATGCTCTTAACACAAGAGAGGCGACTTTAAAAATAAACACATGTTTGAATATACAAAATTTTTGGTAGTTTTTTTTTTATTTATAATTGCCGTAAATCGTCGGGTTTACACAATGTCTTATCTTAATATAATGTATTTTTCATCGGTACCTAGCATTTCCGTCGGACATGTAAGACCGTCTTGATGAATGCAACGGTACGAAGGTCGCGGTAGTAAGGTATGAAAGATAAGAAGAAGCGTGACTACGCGCGCGGTGAAACTCACTCAGAGACTCGCTTGAAATATATTTGTCATTCTTATCGTGTTGATGTTCGTACAGATACGCGCCGATAAGCGTAACGATCGATGTGAGATCTGACATCGCGGGTTACAGAAAGAGGAAGCTGGACTCTCTTTTTTTTTCTTTTTTTTTTAATTATGAAATCTCTCAAGTATCTCGATTTGTGACGCCAATTAACGCTCGGCATGAAATTCGTTTCACGCAATAAAAATGTCTTCGCATTCCACGTCGTTCTTTTTTTTTAACGTATTTAAAGATCTCTTTTGACATCTTTTAACTGAGTTTTTGTTTTATATCACAGATAACATAATATTAGATTGTGCGTGAGCTCTGTAGATATTAGGATAATTTTATTTTACTCACTTTTCGTAATACAACTGTGTTTAAAATTTTATATTATATATATATAATCTCATCATTATTTTATTAATATTTTTTGTATTTAATTTAGATTTAAAGTTGTTTTGAAAATAATCGTCGGATCAAAACGTAAAAATTGCACAATTGTTAAATAAAATTACCTTAAAGTTAAATAAAATTACTTTACACCAAGATCTTGTGTGTTTAGGCTTTTATTGACGGTTTTCAATCTGCAATTTTTTTCGAATTTAAAGAGTTTGAAACAGATTGAAAAGTGCGAGATGTGATGTAAAAATAATTTATAATTGTTGCAAAAAAGAAAAACTACTAAATAACAAGAAAGATTACGACGGATATTTCAGCAAAGTCTCAAATCGGTCCGCACCCTTCTGCCGCGAGAATTTACGATTGTCCACGCGAAAGCGTAGGTAATCGGCGATGATATCATCGTTATAAATAGGTACGCCTCCTGTCTCTCGTGTGCGCAAATGTACGCGTGTAGGTACAGCTCTCACACGCGAGTCTGCACCTACCTGTCCTGCACGAATATGTCCGCGCTGTCTCTTTTTCTCGCATATACCGTCGCACGCACACGCGTCAAAGTGCGCGTATCACATACAGGTGATTGAGCTTAAGTATCGCTCGAAATTCACACTATCAACTTCGAGATTCGACAACAACTGTGTTAAAAAAAATACAGTTATGCGAATTTATTTATTTATAACGCTTGATGTAGTACAATAATACGGTAATTTCTGTGAAAAAAGCTTTATTTTCGTTTTCTTAATATTAATTCGCAATAACAGTTGATACGTCCGAACACTTCTATTCATGGGAAGTCGCGTTTCGAATACGAAACAAAAGCAACTATAGCTCAAAGAATAAATTGCCGATTGTCGGGCGCCGATAATTGTGCGGAAGTGACGAATAGGTTGGAGAGCTGCACTTTGCGCGGCGATAAAAGTTGGACGTGGCGCAGCGAGCAATTTTTTATTGGATAAAAAATCGTAGATTCCGAATCGATAATCGAACAGCGCTCGCGAATCGGCGTGCAACGTGCCGAATAACGAGCGGATGATTACAGCCGCTGTGGATATAATGGCGAGGATGCTCGCGAATGTTGAAAAGAGCCTTTCTCTCGCGTAGTCTTCTTCGATTATTATAGGCGTCTTCGAGAGGATGCTCGTCATACAACATTGTGGCGCGTGTAACTGCAACGACGCACGCTGCAACGAACGTACGCGCATAATAATGACGAGTACCGCCGCGTGCGATTTTAATCGATCGGAAGCGATTGTCGCGCGGAGACCGTTAGATCTTCATTCATCGTTTATTCCGGACGTCGAGAGACGTTTCCGTTTTTAAAACGGAAGGGAGGTCGATGCGTCGCAAAAAAAAAAACAGTGACGGAGTAAAGTAGACTACCTTTGTAAATTCAAGCAGCATCGCTGACTTGAATCAGAATAGGATTTTTTT
Organism: Pseudomyrmex gracilis; assembly: GCF_002006095.1. NCBI lineage: Eukaryota > Metazoa > Arthropoda > Insecta > Hymenoptera > Formicidae > Pseudomyrmex > Pseudomyrmex gracilis. The sequence goes on along the minus strand of NW_018020933.1, from coordinate 59,526 downwards.
GTTTTTATGTAAAAAAGATTTTGTTAAAATGTACTCACATTCTTTGTTGCGATCCATGGCGTGCTGGAGCGGGGAATCGTCGACCTCCGCCTTCGGCGGCGATTGATTGCCTTCGGCCATCTCCGATCCCGATCCTGAAACAGCACTCGCGGTCTCTCTTCCTTCCGTATCTGCCGCTGCTTTATCCTGCTGCGGCAAGGATTTCGTTCCTTTCTTACTGTTTCCAGTGTCCCTGCAGGTCCAAAGATCGGATCGGAAAGAAGCAAAACGCCGCCGTTTTGTGAATTAATCTTTGATACATCCCGCCTCGCATCGTGTCGTCTCGAAGAGAGACGCCGATCGTCAAGATCAAAGCTTTAAGTGTCAATCGGATTCCGAAACCGTCGAAGCATGTTTTTGCAACGAATGATGAAATGACGGATCAATCGACACTCAAGCGAACGATGTTTTCACAAGAAAATGTCAGAAAACGATTGCGCGTTCTTCTCTTCGAGTTCGAGACACGCTTCTTCGTAAAAAATTGACGAAATGTTTTTTTATTTATGTCGAGATGTAATATGCGCGCAAATAAAACAATCTAATTCTGTATGTTACAATTGACGAAAAATTGAAGTTTTCAACAATGTAAATGTTTTTTTATTTTTCTATTCGCGCAATTTTAGACCTTATATAAACGTAAAAGGAGAAACGTCATTGCAAAACTAGCAATCTCCAGAATTTTGGAGTTATTATATCCTACGTGTAATTTATTAGTTAATCTATATTGTGAAATTAACGTATGTATTCTTAAAGTAGCACAATCCTATTGAAATCAATGTTTGAAAATCATAGGTAATCACTGCAGTTAGAAGAACAGGTTTTTGTTAATTCTCAAAATTAAAAAATACAAAAATAATCTTACAACACATGTAGAGAATGTCGAGTCTCGCGCGTGCTCTTTTACCAAGCAAAAAAAAAAAAAAAAAAGTAAGAATAATCGACTCAAGATATAAAAATATTGATATCGTGATGAACGTTCGCGCGTTATGAACAAAATGTCACGCAAAACAGTCGCCCCCGTATTTCTGACGAAAAAGTGCTGAGAAAATTGCGCGCGCACGGCGCTCTACTGTGTCCGTAAGAAAAGTGGCGAGTCGATTAAAAATTTTAAAGCGTTTGAGCCAACGATCCAGGGAGGTAGTTTAAGATCCCGAAGGGAAAGTTCCGAGAAAAGATTACTCGTCACAGCTGGAGATAGGAAGCCGGTCGTTAAGAGCGTTTATATTCTCGCGTAACGATTACACGCTGGTACTGATACTAAATTGCGGGTTAATCGCTCGCATGGTGCAGCCCTAGCCGAGACCGTACGATCTCGCAACTCGCAGAGACGGATTAAGGCGCTCGCAAACCCAAGAAGTGCGCGAAAAACGATGTTAAACGTTCAAATATTATTTAAGAAAGAAAATTTATACCAAAGACTGTAATCTCATTTTATTCTAAAACAAGAACACAAATTTTATTTAAAAATTTTAAATAATAAAGTAATATCCTAAATGTTTTATTACTTTTTGTATACTTTATGTTAATTAAATTGGATTTTCGTAATAAAAGTTTTCAATGTATCGGGAATCTTAATCCTCCGATAATTCCCGTTAAAATCCAGCGATAGATTATATCTTAGCAGCTACTTAGCGGCATGTCTTCTTGCAACTTTGCGATCGCGATTGTACAAGGTCGATGTAACGCATTGCGAAGCATAAAGCTTCGTCGCGGATTAATTGAAATAATGTTTCGCCGAGGTAACGCACAAACGATACAGAGACAAAGCGCCAGAAAAAAACTCGTTAAAATAATCGAGACAAAGTGTCGAGCGATGAACGCGCGATCGACATTACGATTATACGCGTTTTTTATCTTCTTCTATTTATATGAGAGCGCGTATCGATTACCTATGTATATGTACTGCCGTCCTTAGTTAAAATGTTCTGTCTCGCATTCTGTTCGCGTTCTGTTTTGCATTTTTCAAGATATATTGCAGTATTGGAAGTTCTACACACGTTCCATCTTCTAAATGAAGCTAAAAAGTTTTAAAGGCTTTATAGATGTCTAGAAAGTTTTTAAGTCCTTAGTTGTGTCCTAACTGCTGATGGCACAAACAAAAGAATAAAACCTCAGTTCTTCCGATTCTTCCGATATGCTAGATAGAATATTTTAGCTAAGGAGGACAGTATAGAAGCCGATAGAAAGTGCTAATGCGACTCGAATATTCTCTTTATTTTGCTATTTTACGAGGTTTTATTGATATTCGACTGATTTTTGAAGCAGTCTCTCTTTTTTCTATTGCACAGTAATCCGCATACAACACCGTGTACAAATATAATCTCACCTCTCGTATTTGGCGTCTCGTCTAGGGTTTTTCCTGTCCTTATCTTTGTAGCCGTCGGTCTTTTTCGCCTTGGACTTCGACTTGGCGTCGCCTTTGGCGACCTTGTGCTCGCCGCCGTGCTCAGTGACGATGACCACGGCAGCGCTGTCGTTGCAGGATTGCGCGCCGGAAGCGCTCGAGGACGTGGAGGAAGACGATGTCGATGCTGCTCGGCTGTTAGTGTAATCCTGCATGAGGAGCGTACCTCGTTATCTCGTATTTGTTCAACGAGCGCGCCAGAACGGTCATCGACTGCGTATTCCAAGCCGCCGATTCTGATAATATGAGGAAGGGAGAAAAAGATATGCTTACCTTAAACCACTCCGGATAAATCGCGCTGATGGTATCCAGAAGGTCTTGATCGAGTTGAATCCTCCAGAACGGGGAGCCGCTGTCCAACCTGTGGCCAGACTCTGAAAAAAAACAAAAAAAACAAACAATTAAACAAGTCGCAATTTAATTTATTTTAAAAGTTTTTAAAATTTCCAACAAATTCATGTGTTTTTTTTTTAATAACCACAAGTTTCTAAGATTTCAATAAATTATCTTGGACTTTGCATTATCATTTATATATATGTATATGTATATGTATATATATATATATATATATATATATATATATATATATATTATATATATATGTGTGTATAAATTATATAAATGCATCAGCATCTCAATAACAAGAATAATGAGCGTAAAATAGAAATTAAAATGTGCAAGTATTGCGAGGCGCGAAGGTCGAAATCCTTGAGAGTCATTCTTGCTACATAAGGGTTAATAGTGCCTCACGAGCCTAATACGCCTAAAGACGTATCAAAACCTCACGGAATGCCGGTCTCGAGCGTTTCTTTCGCGCATTCCAAGGGATTCCCTGCCTAATTTAAACGTTCGCCGTGTATCGAGGAATCACCCGATGAAACTCTGAGGAGGCGAAGAATGACTTCGAGCACTCGAGGACCGCGTCTTCGCGAGGACGCACAGAAAAGAACGGGGAAGGAGCAGAGCGCTCCCTCGTTACGGTGACATTCTACGAGGCGATACGCGTGCCTTGCCTTCGTAATCGAGAATTGAGGGGAGAGGAAGAGATGAAAAACGAGGAACGTTACTCCCGAGGGACTTTCAAATACTCGGATCAACGAGGGAAACGCGATTTTTGCAATGCCGTTAGGATAAAACGCATTTTCTAGAAACGTGAAGAGCACATCGACCACCTTGATTTTGGTTTTATCGCGTGAAACGCGATATAAATCAAGCGCGTAATTTTTTAACTGTTATAACTTGTGCAAGTTGAGAAAACAACTTGCAAAGAGACATAATTACTTAGAAAATGTAACGCGTATAAAAACTATTCAAAAATATCAAAGTACATCAGTTATATTCAAACTGATCAGATTTTTTTCGTACTTCCGCCTTTTCTGATGTTCCGCACATCGTGAATCAGCACGATAGTGTGCGATAAGAAATCCGAATACATCCCCTGTATTCGACGGAGAAAAGAAAAGAAAGACTTTACCTTAACCCAATAAATGGATTATGTTGTGTGATGCCGACGGAACAACATAAAATGTTCAATCAGTATGCGCGCGCAGTGAACAATTCGCTATAAATCACGCGCCGTGAATCATTCGCCGACATAAATCTAGCCTCGGTCTTTGATCAGTAACGCTTCTTAACCGGCCGGACGCATTAGTTAAACGCGGTACTCGCCGTCGTTTGCGGGACACGCGCTGAATTCAACCCCGTGTGTTGCCTACATCCGATTAGGGGAGGGGGAGGGATCACAAAAAGCACATCGATGATACGGATTGCCTAATGGCGCCAGTTCGAGAATCCATCGCAGAAGCGACACATCATCGGTGTGGATCCGTGTGTAGCGATTATAGATTTATCGGACGCGGTCCATCGCGGGATTAACGACACAAAAGTTCGTCGATATTTGATATATATTGCGATTTGAAGTACACGGTGATTAAATTTTTTTTCTTTGAATCTAAGCGTATAGGTATAAATTTTATAAAACTAATTTTATAAAAACTATGAAATAAAATAAATCCGCCAAACTTGAATTTCGAAATTTCTTGACTTTTCTTTGCTTTTGATCGCATAATTTTAAGCGGAACAAGCATCAAAGATCTTCCAGCCGCGGGAAAGCAACAAACATCGAACATACGAGAGGAGAATCTCTTATCCACCGCAGGATATATTCCGCGAAAGATCCCGAATGCGAAATGCATTCCTCGGAAGCGGCAGCGGCTATGTTGTATCGGCAGCGGCCGTCGAAATTCGGGCAAATAAATCTTGCGCTTTTGCCTTCTCTCTTTTTCCTCTCCTCTCGGGTTCCCTTCGCGATCCAGTTGCGCGCGCGCACGTGTACGTACTACGCGTGTGTACGTACGCTATACGCTCAAGGGAGCAAATGCGTGTTGTTCCGCTCTTAGGTCTGCCATGTCGAAAGCTTCTGACTCACTCGCTCCGCTCGTCACAAGCTACCCGTTGCATTGGTAGCTGCGAAAAACTGCACGCTGCGCTTCGAGAATGTTGTCGGCATGTACAGGGTGTTCCTCTTCGGGCGCGCAAATTTGATTCGCTCGACAAGAACCGCGTTGCCATCCTCTTGCTGCTTCGGATCGTTCTTCTCGCGCGCGTCTCTTTTTTTTTCGTCAGCGTGAAATTTTTATCATAAAATTATGAAGAGCGATCTCTCTTCTTACCGACGATCGCGCGGTCATTCCGGAACTTACGAAAATATCTATTTCATATTCTCCGACATTTTAAGCATGATTGAATTAATTGAGAAATCTATGAAGATTTCCGATATATATTTCATGCGTCAATTCTTAACTAAAGATATTTTCATTTTTTTTTTGTTTTTATAACGCAGACAAATAGCATACGTAAACGATAAATGTTACCAAGTGGGATCCGCAAAGAAGAATTAAAATTTTTGTCTGTCTTATTGTATTGAGTTAAATATACGAAGACACAGTCAAGCCGAAGAAAAGATAAAGAAAAGAGCACGAAAACAGAAAGAGAAAGAGCGAGAGAGAGAACCTCCACAACGTGGAGATTCTCTTACAATAGCCGTAAGTTTTGCCGTTCATTAGAGGCGAGGTCGTGGGTCACAAGAAACCGCCGTGCTTTGTACTTCGTTCCTACACATGTGTGTGTATGAGTTTATATATATATATATATATATATATATATATACACACACACACAATATACATATATGAACTTATATGTACGTAAAAGTTATGTACAAACAATATCCACGTACGCGGAGATATATATCCTTTTTCCCTGCGCTATTACTATCAAAAGCGCGGATTACGTCAGCTGTGTTATATAACGTTGATAATTTTTTAAATCTAGAATTAGCAGATTCTTTATTTAGTTAGTAATTTTCGTTGATTGAACGTAAATTGTGTTGATTGTTTTCATATCACTAACTTCCGACATTGTAAGAAATAAAAGAGAAATAATTTTTTTTCATTTATTTTCGCAAACAAACAAAAGTCGACACGCGTATATAACAAACGTGATAGCAGTTATAATGGAACCGGAAAAGATCGAGGCATGAATTCGAGAGACACACCGATTTTTCACAGCGAGTGTAGAACCGATTACCGCACACAAAGACAACAATTGCGCAAAAAAACACAAAATTAATCGCGGAATGCATTTTTAGACGCATCTCTTCGTTACAAGGCACATGTGTTATTTAATACAATCCTGTCGGTCGTAAAGTTTTGATTAGAGAGACACGACGCGATACAATTATCGTTAGAAGAAAGTATCGCGTCCTTTCGAAGGAAGGTATCAACGGCCGGGATACCGAAGAATTGTGCTCTAACGAGTTACTCGCGCGCTACAAGTAGTTATAGAGTAACTCAAGCGACTAATCAACGACGCGTTGGAGGAGGTGGCGCGTCCGTTGTTCCCCTTCTGACAACTGGACCCTCTCGCGAAGAAGACGCGCGAGCGAACGTTGCTCGCGTTATACTACTACATACGGGGTGTCTCTTTGTTCTCTCGAGCGTCCCACATGGCTTGCATTGAACCGGTACGATTATAAATTGCCCTGAGAAAGCGCGGATGGCCTATGTGGCAAGCGCATCGTGGCGGCCGGTATGCACTCTCAGAGGCATATACGAGAGACAACGAATGCATGCATGCATGCATTGCATGCATGCACGCGTGCGTTCGCTCGCTGCGTCCGCGTGAAACACGCACAAGCGCGAGAGAGACTTATTTACCGGAGGTACAGGGCCCACTTAACCCGTAACCTCCAGCCAGCTTCGTATATCTTGTCGACAATGCGTACCAATGAATTCAATACCGCCCGTACTTCTTCGCTCCTCTTTCAACCACCCTCCGCGCCTAACTTCCTCAATAAAATTCGCTCCGAGAAATATGATGCAACACGTCGAATGGTAGCTTTTAACGCGTCATATTTCGCATCGTCTTTTCGCCGGTTGTAACGATTCTTCGAAGTTTCGACGATAAAAAATAAAAACACAAATAAAATGTCAGGGAACAAACTTTCCAAATTTACCCGATAATCCGTAAGAAGTCAACGACACCATTATACTGGCTTAGCGACTCCTTCCGCTCAGATTATTTCTTCATCACGTGCTATCTCGACGATCGCGCGTAGGCGGGACGCGGAGCGGAGATCGTCTTGATCGAGCGCACGTTCGATCGGCCGGATCGAGCGCGCTACCGATCCCCGGCCGTGTGGAACGGATCAACGATACCACCATTGAACCGCGCGCGATTTCTCCTTGGCGAAGGTAACGCGCGATGATGGATCGTGGGTGGACGCGAGGTGATCGCACGGAAGAACTCCAATGGTCGTCGAATTGAAAATGTGTTTTGTTTGGAGTGTATATACCGTTTGGATCTCCGCACATCGACGTCGTCGTCGTCGTCGTCGTTGTCGTCGTCGTAACAGCCGGTGAAAGTCTCGTTCTTGGTCGCGCAGGATGATTGATACCGTTGGCGCAGCTCCGGCTGGACAACACATATCTCCCTTCACTTTGTCGCTAGCACCAATTTTTTGTTTCTTGAATTTAGAGCGCTTAATCGACATTATTTTTTCTTTCGAGAAAGAGATGTAAAATTAAATTAAAAGAGATTCGGAAAGTTTGAAAAATATTGTTTCCATAAAAAGATAAAAAAAAAAAAAAAAACTAAATTATTTAATCGAATTTTTGACTCTCCATAAAAAACAGAGACTATTAAGATTATTGAAATATCAACTTGATTTCAGCTTTACGTTCATTCATCTTTTTTTTCAAGCAGTAAAATGTTGAAATTATCCAGAAGTGTTACTAAAGCACGTAATTATTGCCGTATATTTTCCATTAGATACGAGTCGATAATTAAATTTGCATGTCAAAAGTTTTTCCTCACTATCGCGACAAGACTGTCTCTATAATCGGCCAGCCAATATCCTGCACTTGGCTCTCGCCGCAAACATATAGTTGAGAATGACATCATCGACAATCTCCGTCATACACCTAACGCGCGCGCGTAATCGCCGAGCGAAGGCGTATCAACTGTGCCGTATCTTATTTCCGTAATATTCCTTTATACCATCGCGATCTTTTACCGCGGATCGACGACAGAGACGGCTATTTGTCGAGAAGGTTGAGATAGGTGAGAGACGGAGATAGACAGATAGATAGATGGAGAAAGAGAGAAAGAAAGAGAGAGAGAGACGAGGGGAAGGATGCTCGTTCTTAAACGAGCGAGAAAAGGACAAGACCAGCTGTCGCGCGCCGCCGTGTGTAGGTCGCGTGTCGGCAAAGCGAGCTTACGCTGCGGTATAACTGGCCAAGCGTGAGATGATGAACAGCCTCGCAGCGATTCGCTAATAAGCCGCTACTGGTAATACACCTTCCAAGTTAACTCTCCGTGTTCTCGCGATATTTTACGTTGAAAAAGTTTCGTTATTTAGCTCAAAACTCATCAATTTCTAATTTCATAACGTAAAAATGTATACACGCATTTCCATTAAAAAATATATATATATATATATTTATCGAGGACTTAAGATAAAATATACGACACAGGCACGATTTCTTTTTTGTGTGTTTTTATATAATCATCTCTTACGCTTCTCACTGAATCTAACTAAAATTTTGTCAATCTGGCACGTGTACGCATTTCTCTAAAGAAGAAGCAAAACTCATCGCGGGAGCATCCGAATTGAACGATAAACGCATTCGCACACTATCACACGATCGGACTAAATCCGAATCCGATATTCCTTGTAGTATGCTCTCCGCCGGGATACCGAACCGCAGTAACTTTGTAAAAAACTGTATTACACACGGCCGATCTCGCGAGAGCGACCCACGCGCTCGCAAGAGGTGACAAACAACCTAACGGCGCCTCCTCCGATAACGATCTCGTTTCGGCTTATTTCATCGTTTTGTTTTCTCCCCTTGAGCTCTCTTTGGCCACCAGATATGCTTGTACACAACTCGAAACCTTGTACAACACTCTCGTATAACGCTCTGCCTTCGTCTTCGATTGCACGTTGCAAAATGATAAATGGCAGGATGCGCGGCAGAGCAGTAAAAGCCGGCCGAAGGTTGGAGATCGCCGCGGTACGAGCGAAATAATTTGCTACTAGACTTTGCCGCTCGGCTCGCTCGCCGCGCGGCACGTCCTTTTCATTAAAAACTTCCGAAACGCCACCAATAATCTTGCGGCTGTTATTCCGTATATTTACGGTAATTGAATAACACAGTGAAATCGCGGCAAAAATGAGTAAGAAAGAAAGAAAGAGAGAGAAAGAGAGAGAGAGAGAGGAACTCAATAACGAAGAGTTTATCGACTCATCAGCGAGTAGTAACTCGCTATCGGATTGCCTCTTTTTTATTTTAACATAAATTCTACATTTGCCGCAGTCAATTTCATCAACACACGATCCGGTTTTACTGACAATTAATTGACATACGTAAGTCGAGCAAATGCATCGATGTGTGCATTATAGCACTAATGATGCGCAATATAAGCAAGTATATATCTATTTTCTTTCTCTCTATTCTTTAATTACATGTGTATGTTTTTTTTATAAATACTTTTTTTTAAGTGGTTGCATTACAGAGCATTATAAACTCCACTGGATTCTTCGGTCGTACACCCGGTAGATGCACATCAGATCGATGTACGATCGGTCTTACGGGGGTGGTCACGCGTGCTGTTGACCCGACGTGAACCGGTTCGAGTCACTCCTTTTTTCTTCTTCTTCTTCTTCTTCTTCATCGGAACTTTTTTTTTTATTCGACCTTTCCTCTCCTCTCCGCGAATCTTGGCGAATATAGCGAAATGTGATGTCACGTGAGGAGGCGTGATAGGCTGTACGCGCGTGCATGTGTGAGCCCACGCGTGCTCCAGGTATGTACCTGCTTTGAAATCTCGTTAAATCTTCTTTTTTTTTTTATATATATAATCGCGTAAATAATCAAAAATCGATTGTTTCAAAAGCCGTTTGACCAACACTTTCTTGTTTAATGTATCCTATCACGACAACACACGATATAACGAAACCGCAACGATCGAACTTCTATTATCGAGAGTAGAATATAGTGGAGCGCATATCTCGAATTCCTGAATTAAATTCCCACCATATCACGGAGGAAGACATCATCATTCTCGGTGGCGGTAATTAACTGAGAAATAAAAGAAAAGACGAGACGAGAAAAAAAGTTCTATAGCACGGCTGATATGAGAGTCCGGTTGCACGGGCGCGCAAGAAACCCGCCCAATAATCGATATTGGCACGAGTCTGAGAATCGGTCGACCGGCCGGCGCGTCGGTATATAAAATTGCTAATTTTATAACCTCATGGATCTCGCGGTGGACCGTGCCGCGCGCGACGCGGATATAAAAAGTGCCTTAATTAATAATTCCGACGTATCCGCTGATTTTGTCGTTAAAACCGCGCGCTAATCTTTCTCCCTCGCTCTTCCACGAACAATTACCGTTTTCTGAATATTTGCCACGGACTCGAAACGACGGAGATATAGAAAAGAGCGGACGAAATCGATCTCGATGCACAATGCGAATTTTGATTTCCACGAAGAACAGACGAGAGAATATGAGATGAGAATAAATAATTATTGCGTAAAATATTTAATATTATTATTATTATATAACGTATGATTATTTTTTAATTGGAGCGCACGTTCCGCAAGAGAAGAATAATTGTTCAAAAACGTACTTTTTTTACTTTTTTTTTACTTTAATTATGTTAATCTCAACTCAAATTGTTCCGTATATAATTTTGTATTGATTGAGCGACTGAGAAAGTCTCAAGTTACGGGGAGACAAAACATTTCGTTTTTTCTTCATGTAATAATTTTTTATTAAATATATTCAACCATCCTTTTGCTTTTGCTCGAGTTTGACCTTTATTCGTTTTATTGTTGTTATTACGAGCGTTACTTTCTTTCTTTGTTAAAATATTTAAAATAATACGATTAGAAAGAGAAAACTTTCAAAACAATATTTACGGAGAGAATACATTATTAATATGTAACAAAATCAATTTGCACATAACGTCAATATTTAAAAATATGGATTGTCTCCTAAAAAGTCCAGTGTGTAAATTCACTTGAGAGCATTAACAGCCATGTCCGTCGGTTATATTAATAAAATATCGGTATTAGGTATCTAACAGCGAACTTAACTGATTAATAACAAAACACGAGCACACAGCTCGTAAGCCGTGTTTAAAGAAATTATACACGTTAGTTATGAAAGTTATTTGAAACATCAAAAAAGCACGAACGAAGAAGACTCGTCCTCAACCGGCTCGCAACTTACAGCTGCATTAATTACCTCGTAAGTTACACCCACGAGACTCGCGGGAATCTCTGGCAGTCCCCACGGGTGGTTCCTCTCCGGCTAAATTGCCGTACAATTAAGCGCCTCTTTTTAGGAGCCGGACAAATGGGAATGACTTAAGACCGACGTAACATTCGCAAATAAAAAGAACGAGTACCTCTTTTGTAAAGCACATATGTATATCGCGCGACCAAACTTTTCATAACTATTGTAAACAAGCATTTACAGCTTTGATTAATATTGTATTGTGCTTGATCAATGCAAAACATGAATATTTTAATAATAAATATATGTAAGTCCGGTCAGAGTAAGAGCCGATCGCAGGATGTTGTGCGGAAAAATGTGCGGTAATTATGCAGTTATACGGACTATTTTCCGATCTCAACAATTTTGACATATGTTATCAAGGTCA